>NW_020628883.1:0-1024 GCF_003573695.1 Papaver somniferum
TGTTATAACTGGGATGCCATTCTTTGAAGACAGGCAACGTGAAACAAAGGAGGCAATGTATGGTAGTGACTTTAAAGAGACTGAGTTTTACATTAGTAATTTTGGTGATCGTAAATCTGCAAGAAAGAAAGAGATAAAAAAGGCGATCTTTAAATTGTTAGGACTTCTAGAAGATGAGGAAATTGATGATGAATTAGAGGAAACTGAAGATGATGAAGGGGAGGAAATGGAACAGTCTCCTAATTTGTTAGAAGATGAAGATGAGGAAATGGAACAGTCTCTTAGTGTATCAAAAGATGAAGAAGATGAGGAAATGGAAAAGTCTATAATAAGGAGGAAAAATGAATATTTGGCGATGCTTATAGGACTGTTCATGTGCAATACTCTCTTCTTTACAACTAAATATGCTGGTGCAATAAAGGAGAAGTATCTTGGTTTAGTTAAAGATTTTGAAAAATGCAAAACCTTGTCATGGGCGCATGTGATCCATACACATTTGGCCAAACAATAAATACAAATTTCAAGAAACCACAGAATATTACTGGATGTGTTGTTTATCTGTTGGTGAGTTATAACAAAACTTTGTATGTTTATCTTGATCAAGTATTTTTTCAATTTGAAAAAATAGTTATTTTACAATGAATTCATACAGATTTGGTTTGTTGAGCCTACCCACATAGTGACGCCAGGATCTTTAGCAAAACACAAATTTGTTCCAAGAGCAGACAGGTGGAACTTGAAAGATATTTCCAAAGAAGTACTGAAAGAGATGAATACGACAAAGGTATGGAGAATCTTCTATTTGTGTTAAACCTGCATCGTATTTGTGTTAAACCAGCATCGTATTTGAGAGATATTTGAAATCGTAGTACCACTTCTATTTGTGTTAAACCTCCATCGTATATATTTCCTACAATCGTTGTCTATATGTTTAAGATAGCATCTGCATATCTATTTCCTACAGTCGTTGTCTCTATGTGCATGTGTTTATAGTTTCTGAAAGAAAAATATAGTTGTGTGAATA
>NW_020628884.1:0-816 GCF_003573695.1 Papaver somniferum
GCAGCGACCACAGGAGGTTCTGAATCCCTTGGCTTGGGCAAGTCTTTTGGGTACCCGTTAAGCTTCCAACAGGTCTGCTTAGTGTGACCGTGTTTGTTACAGTGGTCACAGAAGGGCCGCTGTCGTTTGTTGTTACCAGGATTTTGAAAAGACCTTGACTGTCGAGGATCGAAGTTGCGAGAGACATTTAGGGCAGCAGAACCCATAGAAGGGATGAAAGAAGAATTGAGTCCTTTTTGTTCTTCTTCCTGCCTGACATGGTTATATATCTTCGCAGGTGTTGGCATGGGTTCCATAAGAAGAATATGACTACGCAGGGCTGAAAACCTATCATGCAAACCCTGCAAAAACTCCATGGAGCGATCCTGACTGTGATGACTCATATAATTCTTACCTGCTCCGCATATACAAGGTTCAATGGGTCTAAAAGCATCTAATTGATCCCAGAGTGATTTGAGCCGGGTATAATACATAACAACACTCAGATTTTCTTGTTTCAACAAAGCAATAGATTATTTAATAGCATATAACTTGGATGCATTATGGTGAGAAAAACGAGATTTGATTTCTAACCATTGTTCATATGATGAGGGAAAGATCTGAGTACTTGAACGGATTTCTGGATCCATGGAATTAGAGATCCAGCTAACTACTAAGTCATCACATCTCGTCCAGTGAGTGAGATCTGATGGATTAGTTGGCTTTTTTACCGTTCCATCAATGTATCCTAGTTTTCCTTTCGCACTTAGTGCCTTCATCATACCTCGACCCCAGGTGCAGTGGTTTTCACTTGTGAGTAAGGGAGAATAAATGACT
>NW_020628885.1:0-811 GCF_003573695.1 Papaver somniferum
CACGAATCCGCCGACCATTTCATTGTCTGGGAAGGTATTAATCAATGGGGCTTCGAATAAAAGTCCAGCGGTTGGGTATTCACGAGCATGGACACCGTCTCTGGTCTCCACGGATCCTACAGAATCTTCACATGCCTGGTTACTGCTTTCCTCAACCTCAACCACGGTCACGGACTTTCCACTCTTTCGTCGTCGTATAGCATCAACGACGACACGGACATCCGCCTACGATGAAATGAAGGAGTGTTAATCCCGGGACTCAGTACAATCTCAAGAGTCCTAGGCTTACTTACGGACGATCCAGCTTCAGCACGAGCCGATCCATACCGGGCAGGAGCTCTAACAGTCCGTTTAGGCCTTGCATTATGAGAAGTAGCATTCTTCTTACAGTCCTACGAAAAATCATTCCCTTGTGATCAACAATCTCGGTTGAACAAAGACAAGAAAGGGGAAGAAGAATAAGTGTACAACTTACTGAGATGGACGTTGCTATTTCATGCTTCGACTGAAGATCATCTTGAGAAGAAATCTTATTGCTCGACATGACGGCAAGAGGGTGGGATCAAAATTTCTCTGCACGATGAAACTGACTCAGGAATGGAAGAAATATCTGCGTGGATCATAGATTTGGAGTCTTGAAGATATATATATCAGGCGATAGTCATAAGGTCAACTCAGTTACGAGTTTCACTGGAACCCTAGGCTTCAAAGATCGATACCGAAGACGCGGAGGAAAATAACACACTGGGGACTGAACATCACGGGTCAAAGGATAGGCCACGCGGCCTTGTACACGTCATGAATTCTCGGC
>NW_020628886.1:0-465 GCF_003573695.1 Papaver somniferum
ATGAAATTTCAAAACAGCAGGGAGAGTAAAAAAAGTCGTCTTTCTCAAGAAAAATTTGGGTTTGACTATGACAAGCATAACATTCTTCAAGCTAAAAGTTCAATTATGAACGTCCAACAAAAACATGTGTGGCAAATCGAATTTGACAGGATTCAAGTACAGATTGGACAACAAGCTGGATTTACTAACAACCAACCCAATGGTGATGATGATGGAACTGATGATGAGTTTGATGTAGTAGTTCCTCTAGCTGATTGATGTATTAATTTAAGTTTTAATTTGAAGTATTGCATTTTAATTTGATATGTTGTTGTTGCATTCTACTTAGTATTAGTTTGAAATGAAAAGTTGATTAATTTGAAATGTTGTTGCTCATTAACTTAAATAAGTCAACATATCAAATTAAAATGCTACTTAGTATTAGTTTGAAATGAAAAGTTGATTAATTTGAAATGTTGTTGCTCA
>NW_020628887.1:0-268 GCF_003573695.1 Papaver somniferum
TGGGTCCGAGATCGAAACCTGGACTCGAGAATAAGTCTGAAACCTCGTAAGAACGACGAATCCAACCATTTATGGGTAAGATTCCATCGTACATTCTCAGAAACGCTCAACAAACCCTACATTAGTCAAGTTCGTGAAAGAAGCTGGGTCCGAGATCGAAACCTGGACTCGAGAATAAGTCTGAAACTTCGTAAGAACGATGAATCCAACCATTTACGGGTAAGATTCCATCGTATATTCTCAGAAACGCTCAGCAAACCCTAAATTA
>NW_020628888.1:0-593 GCF_003573695.1 Papaver somniferum
TGGGTCTATAGACCAACATGTCCTGATCATTAGCATCTTTCCAATAAAAATAGACACTTGTTGAGCTAAATTATAGTGTTCGAGTCTTTTCGAGTGTGTGTTATTCGAATGTACACTCGAAACTGCGGTAAGTAGAAAATTCGTGTTTATGAGGCCTAGCCTTCAAAACTTGGCTAACAAATCAAGATCATGTGGGTCTATAAACCAACATGTCCTGATCATTAGCATGTTTTCAATTAAAATAGACAACTCTTGAATTAAATTATAGCGTTCGAGTCTTTTCGAGTGTGTATTTTTCGAATGTACATTCGAAACTGCTCTAAGTAGACAAATCTTGTTTATGAGGCCTAGACTTCAAAATTTGGCTAAAATATTAAGATCATGTGGGTCTATAGACCAACATGTCCTGATCATTAGCATGTTTCCGATAAAAATAGACCTGTTGAGCTAAATTATAGTGTTCGAGTCTTTTTGAGTGTGTATTATTCGAATGTACACTCGAAACTTCTCTAAGTAGAAAAATCTTGCATATGAGGCCTAGACTTCAAAATTTGGCTAAAATATTAAGATCATGTGGGTCTATAGACCAACAT
>NW_020628889.1:0-349 GCF_003573695.1 Papaver somniferum
GTAAGTGGTGAAACTGTTGGTTTGAGGATCGCTGGGTGACGAATCAGTCCCCAGTGCTGGAATCTCCGGAGCGGAGGTACCGCTTAACTCTGATGTCAGCTTGATGAGTAAATCGAGTATGTGGTTCATCATGTCTTTCATCAGATCCATGTTCTTGGTTTGAATCTCTTGGACCCGTGCTAATTCGGCTAGAGTCATGGTTCTTTCACCGACCTCGCCGTTGTATGTAGTGCTGGAAGGCGGAATATCACCATTTGAAAGATTTGGGATCGAGTTTGAAGTAGTTGAATTAGTTATGAGACCAACCATCTTTGCGAAAATGTAAGATTGCAACCGAGAGATTAATCTC
>NW_020628890.1:0-653 GCF_003573695.1 Papaver somniferum
ACTACACGTGAGGGGGCGTGTTGAGATTATTGGTCCCACATGGTTGGGTTATTTAAGATCCTGCGATTTATAATCTATTAGGACCTCTCCACTCATTACCAATTGGTTTTGAGTTGGATGTCCGCAGACTTTAATAGTGGGATAAACACTCCTCCACTTAACCACTCATCGATACTCAAAGGGGTGGAGCACTCTAATAGTATAGCTGTTGCTCTTATGTTTTTACTACTCCACTCCTACGTGGATATTCATAAATTGGGCCCTTCCGATTTATTGCATGTTACTTGGGAATACGTGCATGTTGCCCGTCTTATTGTGGACATTGTGAAAACAACGGAATGATGGAATTTTCTCTAGTTAATCTGCAGCCACAGATGTACGTACTTCCTCGACTTTGTATTATAAGATTGGACAAGCTGACACATCTTACTGTACATGTTATTAATTATGTTTCGTGCGTAGAAGTCGCATTGCATGTAGTAGAGCACTTTTATTTGCATTCACATCTTAACAGTCTCGTGCATGTTGATCTGAGCAAAATATTAAGTATGGTCCTATCCATTACAATTAATAACTGAAGTTGAACATGAGGTTGGCCAGTTTTTTACTCTACTATGGATCACATCATCTAGAATTGCTTTGTTTCTGAAATA
>NW_020628891.1:0-653 GCF_003573695.1 Papaver somniferum
ACTACACGTGAGGGGGCGTGTTGAGATTATTGGTCCCACATGGTTGGGTTATTTAAGATCCTGCGATTTATAATCTATTAGGACCTCTCCACTCATTACCAATTGGTTTTGAGTTGGATGTCCGCAGACTTTAATAGTGGGATAAACACTCCTCCACTTAACCACTCATCGGTACTCAAAGGGGTGGAGCACTCTAATAGTATAGCTGTTGCTCTTATGTTTTTACTACTCCACTCCTACGTGGATATTCATAAATTGGGCCCTTCCGATTTATTGCATGTTACTTGGGAATACATACATGTTGCCCGTCTTATTGTGGACATTGTGAAAACAACGGAATGATGGAATTTTCTCTAGTTAATCTGCAGCCACAGATGTACGTACTTCCTCGACTTTGTATTATAAGATTGGACAAGCTGACACATCTTACTGTACATGTTATTAATTATGTTTCGTGCGTAGAAGTCGCATTGCATGTAGTAGAGCACTTTTATTTGCATTCACATCTTAACAGTCTCGTGCATGTTGATCTGAGCAAAATATTAAGTATGGTCCTATCCATTACAATTAATAACTGAAGTTGAACATGAGGTTGGCCAGTTTTTTACTCTACTATGGATCACATCATCTAGAATTGCTTTGTTTCTGAAATA
>NW_020628892.1:0-450 GCF_003573695.1 Papaver somniferum
GTGTGAAGCTGTTGAAACCTTTACACTTTGTCTTTTGGGTTGATCCTCAACTCTTTAGATTGTTAGTGTATGGTGAATTTTTGTATATAATCCAGTAGATAAAATTTCTTAAAAACCCTTTTGTTCCTTTTGTATATATTTTGCTAATCCAATATGATCTCGCCTGAAATATGTTGGATTTTTTGCCTTGAATAACGGAGTTTTAATTCTGCTTTCGCCGAAATCGGGTATTCTCTCTCCTTTTACTCTACTCAGCATGTTCCTCTTCATATATTGTCTTTTAATTCTTTCCATATTTTGAAACATTGAGGACAATGTTTAGTTTAGGTTTGGGGGTATAGAGTAGATACCATGATAATATGCTATAATTGAAATCGAACTCCTTCTTCTTTTTGAAAAAATTGAAAAATTCCAAAAAAATTGAAAAATCAAAATAAAAAATTAAAAAAT
>NW_020628893.1:0-416 GCF_003573695.1 Papaver somniferum
TTATTATTGTGTGAAGCTGTTGAAATGTCTACACTTCGTCTTTTGGGTTGATCCTCAACTCTTTAGATTGTTAGTGTATGGTGAATTTTTTGTATATAATCCAGTAGATAAAAATTTAAAAAACCCTTTTGTTCCTTTTGTATATATTTTGCTAATCCAATATGATCTCGACTGAAATATGTTGGATTTTTTCCTTGAATAACGGAATTTTAATCTTGCTTTCGCCGACATCCGGGTATTCTCTTTCCTTTTTCTCTACTCAGCATGGTCCTATTCGTATGTTGTCGTATAATTTTTTATCCATCTTTTGAAACATTGAGGACAATGTTTAGTTTAGGTTTGGGGGTATAGAGTAGACACCACGATAACATGCTATAATTAAAAACAGAACTCCTTTTTTGAAAAAAAAAAAAAAA
>NW_020628894.1:0-306 GCF_003573695.1 Papaver somniferum
TGTGGGCTTGTTTAAATTCTTTCATTGGACTTGTATTTTGGACTCTGGGTTTAAACCCAGCTGAGCTTATAACTAATTGTGGACTTGGACCTCGAAACCAAAGTTTTAAAACAAACGTCAGGCCTTAACCAACTGGGCCAAATTAAACTTTCAAAATTAAAACTTGGATTTTTGTAGGCCGCAGCGTCCATTTCATTAGAGGCTTGCACAGTGGGCTTGCTCCCATTTCAGAAAACCAAATTTTATTTTCTTAATTTTATTTTCTTTTTTTAAAAAAAAAAAAAAAAAAAAAAAAAAAAAAAAAAA
>NW_020628895.1:0-436 GCF_003573695.1 Papaver somniferum
TGTTGGACCTGCTGTTCTGAACCTGTTTTTCCTCTGCTGGGACGCCACCAAGGAAAAGAACCAAAGCCCAACTGGGTTTTTGCAACAATATCAGAGCAGCTGGGCTGTGCTTGAAAGGTAACCCATTTAAGAGAACCCGAATTGTGGGCTTCCAATTTTTTTAAATTGTGGGCATGTAATATTAAAGCCAATTTTTGGGTTTCTCTTATTTTCTGTTGGGTTTGTAATAATTTATTTGTGGGCTTGTTTGCTTAATTTGTGGGCTTGTATTTAATT
The DNA here is from genome assembly GCF_003573695.1 of Papaver somniferum. Classification (NCBI taxonomy): domain Eukaryota; kingdom Viridiplantae; phylum Streptophyta; class Magnoliopsida; order Ranunculales; family Papaveraceae; genus Papaver; species Papaver somniferum. Next base: position 277 of record NW_020628895.1, read on the forward strand.
TTTTTTGTGGGCTTGTTTAATTTGGACTGGTAATTTGTATTCTGGGTTTAAACCCAGCTGAGCTTGTAACCGATCACGCTAGTTGAACTCGTTAGTGGGCCAAGTACCCAAATTCTAGGCCGAGATTTTGGACTCAGTTCCACCAAAAGTTTTCAACCAA
>NW_020628896.1:0-552 GCF_003573695.1 Papaver somniferum
GACGAGAACGTCGGGTCTGTATATGGTAATCTTGCAACATGAGTTCAGTAATAGGTTGCAGTTTCATCCAATCCGATATATTTCACACCTCAAATCCCACATGGACGTGAACATCGGGTCTATATATGGTAATCTTGCAACCTGAGTTCAATAATATGTTGTAGTTTCATCCAATCTGATATATTTCACACCTCAAATCCCACCTGAACGAGAACATCGGGTCTGTATATGGTAATCTTGTAACATGAGTTCAGTAATAGGTTGAAGTTTCATCCAATCTGATATATTTCACACCTCAAACCTCACATGGACCAGAACATTGGGTATGTATATGGTAATCTTGTAACATGAGTTCAATAATAGGTTGCAGTTTCATCCAATCTGATATAATTCACACCTCAAACCTCACCAGGATGAGAACAGCTGGTCTGTATATGGTAATCTTGCAACCTGAGTTCAGTAATAGGTTACAGTTTCATCCAATCTGATATATTTCACACCTAAAATCCCACCTTGACGAGAACATCGGGTCTGTATATGGTAATCTTGCAA
>NW_020628897.1:0-1011 GCF_003573695.1 Papaver somniferum
CTAACAAATTTCATCTATCTTGAATCAAATAGAAAGACAAAACCACACAAAAAGAAAGAGTTCATAAAAATGTTGAATTTTATATACGTTAACTTAAAAAAGTCTACACACTTCGTTATATGTCTGAAATGGATTTCTGAAACTAAATTTTAAACTACATAAACTCATCTTTAACAGAAAAAGTTTGAAAAATGTATTGTAATCACAAATAATATGTTCTAAGGAATTACGTCTTGTAAAAATTGCATTTCTATGTACGTTGATTCAAGAAAATATGAAGGAAGTCAAATTTCACAATAGAAGAAGGATGAAAGACCATGCATAAGTAATCAAAATCCTAACAAATTTCATCTATCTTAATCAAATAGAAAGACAAAGCCAACACAAATGAAAGAGTTCATAAAATTTTGAATTTTATATACGTTAACTCAAAAAAGTCTACAAGTCGGAAATTGATTTCTGAGACTAAATCGTAAACTAGATAAACTCATCTTTAACAGAAAAAGTTTGAAAAATGTATTGTAATCACAAATAATATGTTCTAAAGCATTACGTCAAGTGAAAATTGCAATTCTATGTACGTTGATTCAAGAAAATATGAAGGAAAGAAAATTTCACAATAGAAGAAGGATGAAAGACCAAGAAGAACTAACCCAAATCCTAACAAATTTCAACTATCTTGAATCAAACAGAAAAAAAAAGCCAACACAGAAAGAAAGAGTTCATAAAATTTTTGAATTTTATATACGTTAACTCAAAAAAGTCTACACACTTCGTTATAAGTCTTAAATTGATTTCGAAACTAAATTGTAAACTATATAATCTCATATTTAACAAAAAAAGTTTGAAAATGTATTGTAATAACAAATAATATGTTCTAAGGCATTACGTCTAGTAAAAATTGCATTTCTATGTACGTTGATTCAAGAAAATATGAAGGAAGTCAAATTTCACAATAGAAGAAGAATGAAAGACTAGCCCGAACTAACCCAAATTCTAACAAGTTTTATC
>NW_020628898.1:0-1331 GCF_003573695.1 Papaver somniferum
AAGAATTAATAGATGTCACTTGGACAGCTAAAAACTGTTTAAAACATCTAATAATATACTAAAACTGGTAAATTTAAGAGGATGGTTCAAAAGCATACACAAAAGTATAGGCAGCGGCTTAGTTTCGTAGTAGGCTTATTATCAATAACTTATAATTCTTTAAGATTAGAGAATTAGTAGATGTCACCAGGACTACTAGAAACTTTTTAAAACATCTAACAATATTCTAAAACTAGTAAATTTAAGAGGATGGTTCAAAAGAATACACAAAAGTATAGGTAACGGCTTAGTTTCGTGGTAGGCTTATTATCAATAACTCATAGTTCTTTAAGATTAGTGGATTAATAGATGTCACCTGGACCGCTAAAAACTGTTAAAACATCTAATAATATTCTAAAACTGGTAAATTTAAGAAGATGGTTCAAAATAATACACAAAAGTATAGGCAGCTGCTTAGTTTCGTGGTAGTCTTATTATCAATAACTCATAATTCTTTAAAATTAGAGAATTAATAGATGTCACCTGGAGCGCTATAAAATGTTTAAAACATCTAATAATATTCTAAAACTGGTAAATTTAAGAAGATGGTTTAAAAGAATACACAAAATTATGGGTATCGGCTTAGTTTCGTTGGTACGCTTATTACCAATAACTCATAGTTCTTTAAGAATATTGAATTAATAGATGTCACCTGGACTGCTAGAAACTGTGTAAAACATCTACTAATAAACTAAAACTGGTAATTGTAAGAGGATGGTAAAAAAGAATACACAAAAGTTTAGGCACTGCTTAGTTTCGTAGTAGGCTTATTATCAATAACTCATAGTTCTTTAGGATTAAAGAATTTAAAGATGTCACCTGGACCGCTAGAAACCGTTTAAAACATCTAATAATATACTAAAACTGGTAAATTTAAGAGGATGGTTCAAAAGAATACACAAAAGTATAGGCAGCTGCTTAGTTTCGTAGTAGGCTTATTATCAATAACTTATAATTCTTTAAGATTAGAGAATTAATAGATGTCACCTGGATCGCTAGAAACTGTTTAAAACATCTAATAATATACTAAAACTAGTAAATTTATGAGGATGGTTCAAAAGAATACACAAAAGTATAGGCAGCTGCTTAGTTTCGTAGTAGGCTTATTATCAATAACTCATAGTTCATTAAGATTAAAGAATTAATAGATGTCACTTGGACAGCTAAAAACTGTTTAAAACATCTAAGAATATACTAAAACTGTTAAATTTAAGAGGATGGTTCAAAAGCATACACAAAAGTATAGGCAGCTGCTTAGTTTCGTAGTAGGCTTATTATCAATAACTCATAGT
>NW_020628899.1:0-2086 GCF_003573695.1 Papaver somniferum
TGGTACGGTGTATCATGTTGCTGCAAGCTGATCAAACAAACGCTTAACGTCATTTAAATATGTCTTCAAAGTCTTATTACCTTTGTTCAAGTTATGAAGCTTTCTTTTGAGATTCATTTGGTGAAAAAATGTTTTTGGAGCAAACTCAAAATCCAACGTGTCCCATATCGCCTTTGCAGTATCAAGATCTGCAACTACACTGAGAACTTCAGGAGTCAAGGTCGAATTCAGCCAACCAACGATCAGAGAATCTTGGTGCTCATATGTTGTGAATTCAGGATTGATATCCTCACTTTCTGGAAGATTCCTTGGAGGTTTTTCTTTTGTTCCATCGATAAACCCTGTTAAATCATAACCTTTCAGGATAGGCTTGAACCGAGCCTTCCATAGTACATGATTAGTTTCGGTATGTTTCAAAGTGACTAGGTGATGGATTTGAACTTGGTGAAGAGTATTTGTAGCTTCTGCCATTGTTGTTGTTGATGATTTAGGGTTTTTGTTTTTGGGTTTTCTTGTCGATAGTTGCGGAAGCTAGACTTGGATCGAAAGGCTGATACCAAGCTAGAATATGATATTTGGGTAGAAATCTTCCACACTTAATGTGGAGATTGATCACTTTTATTTATATTGTTTTCAAGTACATTATTCAGAGAAAACTGATAAACAGAAATACAAGTAAAATCCTAGAGAATAATCGTGGTCTGTTGATGACTTGACTCTTGAGAAACGGCTTCCTTATTCTGAGGAGATACTTGAGAGTCTTCTGCAACTGACTGAGTACTCTTATTGACACATTTGATTCCTCCTTAAATGTACTGAATTTTGTTACACCAACTAGTTAAGATCTGCTTCATCAAGAGGTTCAAGCTTGACTTGGTTTTCTAGTTTTAGCCAATCTAATTTTAATCTCCTAAAATGAATTCTCCTTCTGGTTTGTTTCTAGACAGATCCTAATAGACTCTTACGGTAAGTATCATACAAACCTAATGCAAGAGGACTACCCCAGAACTTCTCAGGTACAAACTCAATCATCATAACAATTCGTGACGCATTTTTCAAAGCCGATTCCATATCTCCGCGACCGCCGTTGGATGATAACATTGGAACAGCTTTTGAAACTTCAGAAATCGGCAAAAGACAATTACCTAAAAGAACAGTATTATTCTCACTGTTGGCGAGGCTTAAGCAGCCTTCCCAGTATGTTGCGGGAGGAGTTTTGTTGACTTCATCCAAATCAATCTCAAATAGCTCTTCATCGTCCTCGTAATGTAATCCTTCATTTGAGTTTTCTTCTTCTTCTTCTTCCATTACATGTCCATAAACCTGAGTAAGAGATGCCATCGTGTGGTGGTGCCTTCGAAATGTTAACATAGGAACATCCCCATATATACATACAAGAAGGAGTTGGTTGAATGGAAACAGATGGAGGAAGGTGGCAAGTAGATGCCACAGTTTTAACAATGTTATCTGCACATAAACAATGTCACGATGAACTGTTTTAAATAACAAGGTCAATGAAGAAAACTACAAAAATATGCGGATTGTGGGGTGGTAAGTATAGTTGGTGGTCAAAGACTCAAAATGGGATGGGCTGCATGGGAATATCTAATAATTCTGATTCACCTAATCTGAACTAACGCCTTCTATGAATTTGCACAAGCAGTCCTACCCACCTCAACAGATGGGAAATAATATTAACAATGATACTGGAAAAATATCTTAACCGAAACTCTAGTTGATATTGGTCCAAGGATGGATCCACACTTCTTGCAAAATGACTTCAAAAATTGTGAAAAAGAACCACTGCTGCCTCTTGTAGGAAATTGGGTCGTGTCTCTGTCCCGGTGTGGCTGATCATCGTCACTGAACAGCAAAGTCACTGCACTATTATGTAGGAAACATGGTGTGAAGAATGTACCCAATTCACAACTACCGATCCAACTAGTAGCATTTGTCCAACCATGATCAAACCAGGTACCCCATTCGACTAGCCAATTAACAACTACTGGTCAACATGCATTTACTCAGATTTGTTCAGAAAATTGGTAGACAACAGTGAAAACACAAAGTATTAAAAAGAATTACA
>NW_020628900.1:0-426 GCF_003573695.1 Papaver somniferum
TGGTATTGGGCCACGTCAGCAAGCAAAGCCGGTCAAGACGATCAAGGTCACAAGTCTGGTATTGGGCCACGTCAGCAAGCAAGGTCGGTCGAGGTCACGAAGCTGATATAGGGTCGATGTTCAATCAGGCGTACATAGTAAGACTCACGTTCATGGGAATCGTGTCAACGAAATTCAAGCCAAGGGTTTTTCAAGCTATAGCCTAAAAGCTAGGTTTTGCATGCAACAGTGGAAAAAAGAAGCAAAAACAACATATTCATGGATTAACAACTTGTTTTACTAAGAAATCCTACCAATATTCACGGTTTTTCTATCAACTTCATCGAAATTAATCCTACGAAGAAGTTTCATCTACGATGGGATGTTTTCATCAAGAGCGGAAGAGGTTTACCTAAGAACTAGGGTTTTACCTTTCAAAAAAAAAAA
>NW_020628901.1:0-768 GCF_003573695.1 Papaver somniferum
TGAAATGGTCCCCATGACACTTGTTAGCAAAAGAAGTAAAGTGAAGTGGTCCACATGACACTTGTCATCAAAAGAAGTTAAGAGAAAAATGGTCCCAAAAAACTAAAATAACATTTGACTTTCCCAATTAGGAAACTGGCCTATTTTTTTGAAACTTTTATTTATAGAAACTGGCCTATTATAAAAAAACGGAGGTAGTATAAGCTTACAAGGACATATTACATCTTGTTAAAAAGGTGCGAGAAGTTATTGTGTCCCGGTATCAGTTCACTAGGATATAATGAGTTGCTCTAGGAAAAGGAACTGACATACTCCATTTTATTGAACCTTTTTCTTTCCTTTCTCTCTCTCTCTCTCTCCTCTTCTTCACTCCTCCTCCTTCAACAAAACCATTATTGTTGAACTCTATTAGTGGTGGGGTTTAAAAAGCCTAGCGTATTTAGGGGCCACCCCAAAAGATTTAGGAACCATCAATTTATACCCAGCCAAAGATTCTAGTTAAGAGCTACCCTATATGATATTGAAGTTACATAAATGCCCTTACCGTAAAACTGTATAAAAACCAAATCAAAAACAATTCTACTCATTTCAACTCTTCTTCTTCCAGTTTCCTATTATCTTCCGATTGTGGAAGAAAAAAAAAATTTCCACTCCAAAGTCAAATGGCCCCAATTAGGTAAGAATCTATCATTTTTGGGGTTTATTTCGCTTTAATTCGACGAATCGAGAAAAAATAATTCTAGGGTTTTCGGTTATTTATTCAGATTC
>NW_020628902.1:0-684 GCF_003573695.1 Papaver somniferum
ATGAACTATGATGGTTCCTTCCTTAATGTTGATAATACACGGGTATTGGACTAATTATTCGTAATCATGCAGGTATCCAGCAAGCGTCTCGGTGCAACCATTTGAAGACAACTAGAAGTACAGAACATCCAAAATGTATGGGTCTGCGGGAAGTAGGAAAATGGGCTAGAGACATAAGAGTTATGTTTGAGCTGGATTGCAAAATAGCAGTACATCCCGTTAATAAACACCACTGCTCTATTGATCGAGACTTTTCAATTTAATTTAGGATATTATGTCAGTACTTAAGAGTCGTTCCTTTTGGTAATGTCATTGTGTGTCAAAAGAGAGAAACAACGTAGCAGATGCTTTTCCAAGTTAGTTAGAGTTGGTAAAATTACTCGGTCTTGGTTTAATTCTGGTCCTACTAAGATCACATCTTTGTTGCACGAAGATGCAATACATGTATCTGTTTTGCCTTGATGCAATGAAATTTATTTTGTTTCAAAGAGAAAAGACAAAAACAAGCAAACAAACAAAAGCTAGGGGGTCGGTCTAAAGGCTATGAATATCCAGTTAAAGATATTTTTAACTCTGTGTCTATTAATCACTAATAACAAGGGCTGTACATGCCCGTGCAAATGCACGGGCAAGTGCCATAATATTGCTCCCTGCTTTTTGCTTACTAAGAAACTGAAAAAAAAA
>NW_020628903.1:0-1373 GCF_003573695.1 Papaver somniferum
GGAATGGGTTATTACGTGCTAGTCATAAAGGAGCAGTCCTTTCGTTGCCTGCAGACCTTAGACCATGAACCGTTTTAACTTATTTATGGGTAAGCAACTCTCTTAATTGTGGGAGGATAATGGGGGAGTAAATAGAGGATCCAAAGCAATTGAAAATATTGGAATTAAAAGAGGAGGAGATTTTTTTTGGTCTAAAAGAAGAGATTTATTGATTCCATCAGAAGACATTAAACGTTTTCAGAAAAACGTTTCAAAAAAATTAGGCCCACGGCGTAAGGTTAAATCTTTTGTTAGTCATTTTTTTGGATTTTTTTTAGAAGCATTTTTTGTAATATATATATATATATATATATGCATCCGTCATTGTTCCATTTGTAGAATGAGTATAATGGAAATCATTAGTTTTATTTTTTGATTCTTCACTTTACACAATGAGTACAATGAAAATTAAGATAAAAACTTTGAAAATAATAATTGTTTGTATTTTGCAGGTTGTTAAAAGATGGCTAATTTTTTCTTAAAGATACGTGTCAAAGATTATTTTTTTTAAATTTCAATGGTTGAAACATGGTTGTAAGATTTATTTTTTTGGTTTATTTTCTTAATGACGCATTTATTTTTTCAGTTTATTAAGAGGGTTATTAATATTTCCATAATGGAAGAAGGTTACAAACACCATACACGCTGGATGTCTTTGGCTGGGATGAGACTGAGATAGTCGGATCACTTATTTGTCTCTCAAAATGTTATCCGTCCGTCCAAAGCTCAGAAACCTATGTTGTTTTGTATTATAGATATGAATTCAAACACCAGGGGGCCGGCTGCGTTGCATATATCCGATATCGAATCATGACACGTATACGCCCTATATTAGGTATTCACATGGGTCATCCACGGTATCTAGTCGAAATAAAAACCTCTTTAGTAAAAAAACCATTATTACTGCATTATTGCTGGAACACTTTGTGGATGGCTTTGGCTGATAATATTTGGACGACTTTGTTCAAGTCTTTGCCATAATATCTTTTTCTCGTGATATTTTTCTTTTTGAAGCAGCCATCGGCCATAAAACCGCTGGACCACTTTGTGGATGGCTTTGGTTGATAGTATCTGGACGACTTTGTTCAAGTCTTTGCCATAATATCTTCTTCTCGTGATATTATTCTTTTTGAAGCAGCAGCCATCGGCCATAAAACCTAACCTTTAAAGAAAGAAACTCGAGGAAATAGAAACAAGTTGAGCACACCACCCACTTCAATTAGGAGTTGGGAGTTATTAGGAGAGCAAAAACGAGTACCGTCCTCTAAAATATGTACTGCCTGTGGCCATGGACATCCCAAAGCATGGTTATACTGCCCATTAAATCAACTAAA
>NW_020628904.1:0-295 GCF_003573695.1 Papaver somniferum
TGGTCTCTGTAGGTCACAATCATGTCCTAGTAGGTACCTTAACTAACATGTTGGTCAGACAGAGCAATCGGAAACAATTTGGCCCACAAGGGTTATGAAGATTTGGTTTTGAATGTGTGTTGGACTAACAAGGGATTTTGGTTCTTGGTTTAAAATTGGGCTTTGGAAAATTTTTTGAACTAAACCTAGCATAAATTAGCACAACTCATAAAAGAAAATAAAAACAATAATAATAATTAAGACAAGCCCATAAAAGAAAAAGAAAAATAAAAGAAAAATAAAAAACAAAAAAAAA
>NW_020628905.1:0-1584 GCF_003573695.1 Papaver somniferum
TTTTTTTTTATCTCAGTCACTCTATTTCACCCTAGAAATGGTAAAAATAAAACAAAAAGAAGTGATCAGGATTCTTTCGATGTTTCCATCACGAGGATATGGCGAAACTACCATGTTTTTTTTTCTAACACCTGAGCTCTGTGCTTTTATGAATAGACTCTTCTAGATGTTTCCATCTAATCAAATTGGTTCCTCAACTCCTATAACCAAGATGTTCCCATCCACTTAGATTGGTCAGTGCCGACCTTAATAAGCATAAATTTCTAGGCTCTGGAGTTTAATGCAACTAAAAAGTTTATCTCATACCCTCAAACTTAAATCTGACATTGTCCTGAATGTTCTAAAGATGAAATTAAAAGCATGAACAAGGAGAAACTATTACCACTTGAAGGAAAAGAAATAAGGAAAGAAATTACCGTGTCGCATGAATATTGGGTTACCTCCCAAGAAGTGCTAAGTTTAAAGTCTTCATCCAGACATTGGAAAAGATTAGTCACCTCGTAGAATCATAAAGCAGTAGTCGGAATAACTGCGGGTCATCTGGAGCAAAAAGTGACAACCACAAGAAGAGGAAATTGCAACATACCAAGAATATACCGAACATACCCTTGTTTAAGAAAACTACATCTAGCTGTGGTTCAGGTTCAGGTTTTATAACTGGGTCTAGATAAAAGGTTTTCATCGGCTGGACTTCCTCAAAGGCAGGATCCTGAAGGTCGGGTTGTAGAGTCTGGAAATACTCAACTAAGAATTTAGAAGCACATAAAAGTAACCTAAATAACTGGGGATCCTTAAAGTCAATCAAATTTGACTTACACAACTGACCATAATCAGAGTGGTGGTCTTCCTTAAACAAATGTGTCGACCCTAATCTCCTAAAGTAATTAGGTTTAGTCTCAAAACTCAATAACCGACACAACTCATAAGTTCCCACACTTGGAAGGAGAGTTTTTGGTGGGAAAAAAAAGTCAATCTTGGTATCATAGCCTGGGTTAACCACATCAACCAGAGGATGGGTCTCTAACAACTGAGTTTTTTTATGGACATCATGAGGTTCGGGAAACCTAGTATGAAGATAATCTTGAAAGATGGTTGAGGCATGGATATCAAGTCCTATGTGAGGGGACTTTCTAAGAGTTAAAGTTACGACACTAGGAAAGTGATAATCACCCCCAAACTTAAAGTTTTCAGTGTCTCTAGATAGACTAGTCTCAATCTCCCTAATTTCTAGATCATCAGATTCTTGGAAATGGTCAATTTATTCTTCTAAGTTATTATCTGGTAGTGCATCTTTACTCATTTCTACGGGTCTATCTTCTTCGTCTAAGATTATTGTTTCCAAGTCGCTAGACTCTAAAACAACATTTTCAGAATAAACCCGTTCCTCTAAACCACCATCATATAAAGGATTATAAGAGAAAGTTTCTAGTAAAGGCTCATTAACTAAGCTGTTAATCATAGTTACTTCCTCCGATCCACTAATAAGTTCATCAAATAATGGATTGTCCAATACTCTGTAGGCTAAAGGATCATGAACTACATCGTCTAAAACGGTGGTATCCCTAATCAAATCCTCTTCCTTTT
>NW_020628906.1:0-768 GCF_003573695.1 Papaver somniferum
ATGACCAATATGAGCCCGAAGCTTCCTTCGTAACTCCTGGAACTTCTTCGTAGTGGCTTCGTTCCATGCCTCATTTCATAGGGAACCTCAAAGTGTCTCTATTTCATTATATTCCATCCATATCCCAATTCCATCCATATCTCAATTCCATTCATTTAATATCCCTTTGGTGTCATTGACATAAGAGATGTCGTTTCTAGTCTATCTGTTTCTATTTCTATATATGGAAAGTTAAGAAATCATCATATAATAATCGAGAAATTGCAATAGAAAAGAAAAAGGGGGGTTTGTGATAATTTTGAAATCTTTTCTACTAGGTAATGTATTATCCTTATGCATGAAGATAATAAATTCGGTCGTTGTGGTCGGACTCTATTATGTATTTATGACCACATTCTCCATAGGGCCCTCTTATCTTTTCCTTCTCCGATCTCGGTTTATGGAAGAAGGAACCGAGAAGGAGGTATCAGCAACAAAGGGTTTTATTACGGGATAGCTCATGATGTTCATATCGATCTAATATGCGCCTCTCCATCTAGCATTGGGTAGACCTCATACAATAATTGTCCTAGTTCTACCGTATCTTTTGTTTCATTTCTTCTGGAACAACCACAAAAACGTTTTTGATTATGGATCTACTACCAGAAACTCAATGCGTAATCTCAGCATTCAATGTGTATTCCTGAATAATCTCATTTTTCAATTATTCAACCATTTCATTTTACCGAGTTCAACATTAGTCAGATTAGTCAACATTTATATGTTTCG
>NW_020628907.1:0-1099 GCF_003573695.1 Papaver somniferum
GGGCTCATTTTTGTACTTATTATGGTGTTTTATTTATTTGTAGGTATTTTTGGCCAATAAACATTTTTGGAAAAAATTGGCTCGAAAAGTTGTCGGAAAGCACCCGGAGGACATTTGCTATACGGACCCCAGATTTGGCTAAGGGACACACAAGGTTATGCATAGCCCAAATTCATCCTCAGCACCCAAATTTGTCTATAACACCCATTTGCTGAAGGAACCCCAAGACCGGATAGGGGGCAACCCTTCTTCTTCATTTCAAATCTGAAAAATGGCGGGAAAGCTTTGCAGGCGACTGGAAAAATTAGATTTGGCATTTTGGACCAGTTTTAAGGAGACTAAAGGGCTGAATTTGATGGGCTGGACTTGATAGAGCTAAACAGGGATTATGTGATCGATGATTTTGATTAGAAGTGGTTGAATCGTCGGAATGAAGAACATCAGAACAACACGGTTACGAGAGGAGATGTTCGCGGGATTTCATGGGATTTTCTCGGGCCGACGTGTGTTTGAATCTTGCAAGCAATTGATTTTCAACTTGTTTGGAGGCTGCAGGCTTGTGGAGATGATAAGAAAAGAATGTTTCCTTCGACAAACAGGGAAGTTACAACATCGGATATTCTGTTTTGTATTTGGAAGATATGCTTTGAATGGGAGAATATTTTGTCGGAGGATTTCATTCTTTAACAGAAGAGAGATAATTGACAAATCATCGGACAAAAGAGAAAACTTCCCGTAACTGGCAGTGAAGAGTAAAGGTGATTAATGGCAGATTATTCTCGATATTTTTGTGATTTATTACAGAGTTATTTCTTTCACCTGTTGAGTATAAAAAGGCATGTGGGATCATATAGGGGCGCTGGAGAGTTTGGGAGAGTTTAGAACAACAACAGAGGAGATTGATCGTGTTGCAGAGAAAACTTTTCTACTGCTGCTAGGAAGAACACGAAGAACAAAAGACCACCAGAGGCAGTCGTTTATCAACAGTGACAACGACAGACACACGAGGGTCGCAGAGATACAACAACAACAGTTCTTTTCTATCGTTCTTTGTAACAGTGTTTTGCAACAATTATAAACGTTGCAAACACCCGATTTT
>NW_020628908.1:0-563 GCF_003573695.1 Papaver somniferum
TAACAAATTTCATCTATCTTGAATCAAATGGAAAGACAAAGCGAACACAAAAACAAAGAATTCATAAAAATGTTGAACTTAATATACGTTAACTCAAAAAAGTCTACACACTTCCTTATAAGTCGGAAATTGATTTCTGAGACTAAATTGTAAACTAGATAAACTCATCTTTGACAAAAAAAAGTTTGAAAAATGTATTGTAATTAAAATTAATATGTTCTAAGGAAATATGTCTAGTCAAAATTGCATTTCTATGTACGTTGATTCAAGAAAATATGAAGGAAGTCAAATTTCACAATAGAAGAAGGATGAAAGAACATGCAGAACTAACCCAAATCATAAAAAATTTCATCTATCTTGAATCAAATAGAAATACAAAGCCAACACAAAAAGAAAGAGTTCATAAAAATGTTGAATTTTATATACGTTAACTCAAAAAAGTCTACACAGTTCGTTATAAGTCGGAAATTTTTTTCTGAGACTAAATTGTAAACTAGATAAACTCATCTTTCACAGAAAAAGTTTGAAAAATGTATTGTAATTACAATTAATATGTTCTAAGG
>NW_020628909.1:0-609 GCF_003573695.1 Papaver somniferum
TGGTTCAGAAGAATACACAAAAGTATAGGTGACTACTTAGTTCATAGTAGGCTTGTTATCGATAACTCATAGTCTTCTAAAATTAAAGAATTAATAGATGTCACCTGGAACGCTAGAAACTGTTTAAAACATCTAATAATATACTAAACTGGTAAATTTAAAAGGATTGTTCAAAAGAATACATAGAAGAATAGGAGACTGCTTAGTTTCAGAGTAGGCTTGTTATCAATAACTCATAGTCTTCTTAAAGTAAAGAATTAATAGATGTCACCTGGAATGCTAGAAACTGTTTAAAACATCTAATAATATACAAAAACTTGTAAATTTAAGAGGATGGTTTTAAAGAACACACAGAATTATAGGTGACTGCTTAGTTTCATAGTAGGCTTGTTATCAATGGCTCATAGTCCTATAAAATTAATGAATTAATAAATGTCACCTGGAATGCTAGAAACTGTTTAAAACATCAAATAATATACTAAAACTGGTAAATTTAAGAGGATGGTTCAAAAGAACAGACAGAAGTATAGGTGACTACTTAGTTTCATGGTAGGCTTGATATCAATAACTCATAGTCCTCTAAAATTAAAGAATTAATAGATGTCACCT
>NW_020628910.1:0-539 GCF_003573695.1 Papaver somniferum
TCGTTTTGGGATGGTCAGGTTAGTTAAGAACAAGCCCATGTTGTCTATAACAATGCTAGGTTTGAGAACCATCAGAAGTTTGACCCATACTCAGAGAACTACAACCCTGGTTGGAGAAACCATCCTAATTTTTCTTGGACTAAGGGCCAAAATCCAGGTCAACCTAGTAATTCTCAGCCTCCCCCAGGTTTTGGTTATAATAAAAATTCTTCGGGTCAAGCCCAATTCCAAAACCCTTCTGAGAATAAAATGACTAGCTTAGAGGAATCTCTTCCTATACTAAAAAAGATCCAGGATATGCTATCACGGAGCCAGGAAATGTTAGTAAAGAGCCACGGTAATTTTCAAGAAGAAACCAAGCAGAATTTTAAGAATAATTCCCAGTCTCTTGCTAAATTAGAACTTCAAGTAGGCCAAATAGCTAAGTTTCTCACTGAGAGAGAAGATGGAAGGTTCCCTAGTCATACTGATCCTAATCCCAAAGGAGAGAAATCGTACAATCATGTGAATTCTATTACAACCCTTAGGAGTGGAAAAAA
>NW_020628911.1:0-1106 GCF_003573695.1 Papaver somniferum
AATCATTGACTATAGGAGGAAGTACCCTGATGCGAAATTCCAATTGTTGTACACGAGTTTGCACTCTGCATACTAAAATTCATATATAAGTGACAGAGCTCTACTCAGATAGTTTCTAGACATCATAACTGGAGTCAACCAATCACATGGAAAGATTAAGAATATGGATAAAGAGAAAAATAGATGGTTTAAAGTGAACGGTGTTTCCCATATCTGTCTGAAGGCCTCTACCAAGATGAACCTATCCTAATGGACTGAGATACCGGTCTGACTAATATCAACGCAACTGGCATATACAAGAGGACCAGTGGCCGATAAACCTAAATCTAGGTCAACCCTCCGTTTGGCAGCCAGCGGCATGGAGGCATGACTGGCATGCTGTTGGCACGACGGTGCGGCTGGCATGGTTGGGCCTTTGGCGCGTGAGGTGTTTCTTGCATGCCGTTGGGGTGGTGCGGCTGGCATGGTTGGTATGCCTTTGGCGCGGAAGTGTGGCTGGCATGGTTGGCATGCCTTTGGCGAGGGGGTGTGGCTGGCATGGTTGGCATGCCGTTGGCATGGAGGTGCGGCTGGCATGGTTGGAATGCCTTTGGCGCGGAGGTATGGATGGCATGGTTTGCATGCCGTTGGCACACTTGGATAGCATGTGCGGATGGCATGTGCGGAGACAATGACAGTCGATACTTGAGGGTTCTGTCGTGGAACATAGCGTATAGGTATATAAAAAAAAGGTACCCTGGTCAATTTCTCGTATAAGTATTGAAAGGCTCAATAAATGCTTCAGTGGAGATATTGGTACTCAAGGATCCGTTTCCTTACAGAGCTAGTCACGCCATACTAAGATTTTACGATTTAAACCATAAGCTAAAAACCACCATCAACATTAAGTCCCCTGCTTAGCTCGGAATAAGAGCGTTGTTGCGAGGTAAGCATAAGATGGTGACAGACAAGAACAAGATCGAAATGGAAAGTCATGAAAAGATGGTCAGGAAGATCCGGCAAATCTTTTTCGGAGGCAAGGAACATCTGCGATTCCCATGTTGTCGGCTTTGCACGAATTTGGCTCGGTGGGGAGACGCTTGCATTGCTTGGTGCGAAGTGAGCCG
>NW_020628912.1:0-465 GCF_003573695.1 Papaver somniferum
TAATTTGATTAGTTGTTTTTGGTTTGCTAAACTAAATGGGAAAAATTATTTCGGACAATTGTTTCCTTAGTAGCACTTTAAAATAAAACTACTTGTAGTTTCGGTTTTGATGATGGTTATCAGAACGTGATGTGTAGAACCCTCGTTCCTAACTCTACAGGTTTGTAAGTCTATTCTGAGATTTGTAAGATTATTTTCTTGTTGTCCTTTATTTTTTTCGTTTCTTTATCATTTTTGTGAAAAAGGGGGGAGAAATATATGGAGTAAACGTGTGATATTGGCATTGATTTTATCTTACTTTGTATATATCAATTGGTATCGCTAGGGAAAAGAACATTGGTGCTTGAATGTTATATCTAATGAAAGAGTGAAAGCACATACTAAGGGGGAGTAACATGTCATATTGTGGTATAACAAAGCCGTGCGGATTGATTATCTACCTATCTTCCTTAGGGGGAGTATTTT
>NW_020628913.1:0-794 GCF_003573695.1 Papaver somniferum
AACTGTGTGTGTTTAAGGTTTTTGGAGAATATTCCAAGGGAATCTTACCTGTAAAAGGTTAGAAATTCATCGTTCTTACCAAGTTTCGGACTTATAGGGGTCCTCTGCCGGCCAGGTTTCGACCTCGGAGGCATTTCTTTCTCGAACTTGACGAAACTGTGTGTGTTTATGGTTTTTTGAGAACATTCCAAGGGAATCTACCTGTAAAAGGTTAGATATTCATCGTTCTTACCAAGTTTCTGACTTATAGGAGTCCGCTCCTGGCCATGTTTCGACCTCAAAGCCAGTTTCTTTCTCGAACATGATGAAACTGTGTGTGTTTAAGGTTTTTAGAGAATATTCCAAGGGAATATTACCTGTAAAAGGTTAGATATTCATCGTTCTTACCAAGTTTCGGACTTATAGGAGTCCGCTCTTTGCCAGGTTTCGACCTCAGAGCCAGTTTCTTTCCCGAACTTGAAGAAACTGTGTGTGTTTAAGGGTTTTGGAGAATATTCCAAGGGAATCTTACCTGTAAAAGGTTATAAATTCATCGTTCTTACCAAGTTTCGGACTTATAGGAGTCCTCTCCCGGCCAGGTTTCGACTTCGGAGCCAGTTTCTTTCCCGAACTTGACGAAATTGTGTGTGTTTAAGGTTTTTGGAGAATATTCCAATGGAATCTTACCTGTAAAAGGTTTGATATTCATTGTTCTTACCAAGTTTCAGACTTATAGGAGTCCGCTTCTGGCCAGGTTTCGACCTCGGAGCCAGTTTCTTTCCAGAACTTGACGAAACTGTGTGTGTTTAAGGTTT
>NW_020628914.1:0-288 GCF_003573695.1 Papaver somniferum
TGTAAAACAATTAAACACAAAAAAGGAATTCCATAAATAAAACTCTTAAATAAATTATTTATCAAGTTAAAAACTTGCAAAAAATAATTTCAAGTAGACACGGACTTGGTGCTTGGTACACGCGCATAGGCATGGGTCGAAACATGTATTTAGAAAAGAGATTTTCGAGTTGTATTTATAGGAAAATTAACTTGCAAATCAAGTTAGGTTTAGGTTTTTTCTTATAAAACGAGTTTTGTTTCTTGTAAAACAATTAAACACAAAAAAGGAATTTTTCCATAAATAAAA
>NW_020628915.1:0-478 GCF_003573695.1 Papaver somniferum
CCAACACAAAAAGAAAGAGTTCATAAAAATGTTTAATTTTATATACGTTAACTCAAACAAGTCTACACATTTCGTTATAAGTCGGAAATTGATTTCTGAGACTAAATTGTAAACTAGATAAACTCATCTTTAACAGAAAAAGTTTGAAAATGTATTGTAATTACAATTAATATATTCTAAGGAAATACGTCTAGTAAAAATTGCATTTCTATGTACGTTGATTCAAGAAAATATTAAGGAAGTCAAATTTCACAGTAGAAGAAGGATGAAAGACCATGCAGAACTTATCCAAATCCTAGCAAATTTCATCTATCTTGAATCAAATAGAAAGATAAAGCCAACACAAAAATAAAGAGTTCATAAAAATGTTGAATTTTATATACGTTAACTCAAAAAATTCTACACATTTCGTTATAAGTCGAAAATTGATTTCTGAGACTAAATTGTAAACTAGATAAACTCATCTTTAACAGAAAAA
>NW_020628916.1:0-714 GCF_003573695.1 Papaver somniferum
AAGAATGATGAAAGGCCATGCAGAACTAATCCAAATCCTAACAAATTTCATCTTCTTGAATCAAATAGAAAGACAAAGCCAACATAAAAAGAAAGAGTTCATATAAATGTTGAATTTTATATACGTTAACTCAAAAAAGTCTACACACTTCGTTATAAGTCAGAAGTTGATTTCTGAGACTAAATTGTAAACTAGATAAATTCATCTTTAACAGAAAAAGTTTGAAAAATGTATTGTAATTACAATTAATATGTTCTAAGGGAATACGTCTAGTAAAAATTGCATTTCTTTGTAAGTTGATTCAAGAAAATACGAAGGAAGTCAAATTTCTCAATAGAAGAAAGATGAAAGGCCATGCAGAACTAATCCAAATCCTAACAAATTTCATCTTTTTGAATCAAATAGAAAGACATAGACAACATAAAAAGAAAGAGTTCATATAAATGTTGAATTATATATACGTTAACTCAAAAAAGTCTACACACTTCGTTATAAGTCGGAAATTGATTTCTGAGATTAATTGTAAACTAGATAAACTCATCTTTCACAGAAGAATTTTAAAAAATGTATTGTAATTACAATTAATATGTTTTAAGGCAATACGTCTAGTAAAAATTGCATTTCTATGTAAGTTGATTCAAGAAAATATGAAGGAAGTCAAATTTCTCAATAGAAGAAAGATGAAAGGCCATGCAGAACTAATCCAAATCCTAA
>NW_020628917.1:0-713 GCF_003573695.1 Papaver somniferum
GGTTAAACATATATACTTGTAAATTATTAAGTTTTTATAGCGTAAAGATTGTTATTCACTGATTAACATTGTATAGAATTAATAATACAGATTGTTGGTATTGAGTTTTACTGATTATACTCTCCATTGTCTATTCTGTGCATAAAATAATTAAGATATGTTTATTAGCAGTATTGCTAAAGTGCTTAAGGTAAATGTAATAAGACTGCTAATCAAATAGCTAGGTTCTTCAACATTTATCAGTGATAAGTGATACCTACAGTAGTAGAGTGATAAAGTAAGAACTAAACATTACAACTCAAATTTGTATTTCTTTGCTTGATCATGTAACCATAAGGTAAAGCATTAGAAGCTTTTGTTCTGTGTCACTGAAACTCCATGGAAAATAGTAGGGCAATCGGTACAGTTATTTTTATTTGCACTTTTAAGTAATAGTATTATTTCACTTGCACTGTTCAGCAAAAAACTTGATGATTCTAATTATCAGTAGCTAATTTTGCAATTAAATCTTACAACAAGGTCATATAAAATATCAATAGAACACCAGTGTCAGATTATGCTTTCATAAAGAGGCTTTTAAAACCAATGGCTCTATAGGTTGACAGATTAGCGACGTATTTCTATTTATGTTATGTGATTTATCTCCTAATCCACATTAGGTTTTGTCGCTTTACAAAAGATAAATTCAAGTCACAAATGTCATCACGACAAAT
>NW_020628918.1:0-741 GCF_003573695.1 Papaver somniferum
TGTAACAAATTAGGAAGTAATTAAGAAAAATAAATATTTATTTTTATTTTCCCCACCCTGTTTTGGATTCATACACCTACTTTTCCCAACCCATCACATTGTTAGATTATTTTCAAAATCCACAAAAACATCAAACAACATATATTTGTCCGTAAAGTCAAAATATTGTATTCATTGAAAATGTATAGAAGTCAAATCACAATTCGCAAGGAAGTAAAAAATCAACCACAATGAAGGATTGTGCACAGATTTGCAGCAAGCAATCGTAACATATACACTATTGCTTCATAATACAGTATTCATGCCAGTGTGTACGCCAACCTAACTAATTGTACCCTGCCTTCTTTTCTTGATCTTCAGATAGTGGCTATATTACACTAGAACATGCACACAATAGAGATTCAAGCAGTGGCTGGGTATTTGACCTATTACTATATTACTAAGCCTCTTAACTGATTTTGGTTGAAAGATAAACTGAAAAATAGCTATTCTCTATCCTTTTTTTTGCAAACAGTCAACCATACCTTGTATTGTTTGCTCAAATTTAGAAAGGCGGACTCGATATCCATTTTAAGCGTTTTTAGGCGAACATATCGAGGCTTTGAGACATCTGCAAAAAAAAAAAAAAAAAAAAAAAAAAAAAAAAAAAAAAAAAAAAAAAAAAAAAAAAAAGCTTGTAAAATAAGGTCACTTAAAATTGAATGAAGACTATGTAGTACAATATCTAAGCATAGAAATTCA
>NW_020628919.1:0-968 GCF_003573695.1 Papaver somniferum
CTCTAGTAAAAATTGCATTTCTATGTACATTGATTCAAGAAAATATGAAAGAAGTCAAATTTCACAATAGAAGAAGGATGAAAGACCAGCCAGAACTAATCCAAATTCTAACAAATTTCATCTAATTGAATCAAATTGAAAGACAAATCCAATACAAAAAGAAAGAGTTCATAAAAATGTTGAATTTTATATACGTTAACTCAAAAAAGTCTACACACTTCGTTATAAGTCGGAAATTGATTGCTGACACTAAATTGTAAACTAGATAAACTCATCTTTAACAAAAAAAAGTTTGAAAAATGTATTGTAATTACAATTAATATGTTCTAAGGTAATACCTCTAGTAAAAATTGCATTTCTATGGACGTTGATTCAAGAAAATATGAAAGAAGTCAAATTTCATAATAGAAGACATATGAAAGACCATGCAGAACTAATCAAAATCCTAATAAATTTCATCTATCTTGAACCAAATAGAAAGACAGAGCCAACACAAAAAGAAAGAGTTCATAAGAATTTTGAATTTTATATACGTTAACTCAAAAAAGTCTACACACTTCGTTTAGAAGTCGGAAATTGATTTCTAAGACTAAATTGTGAACTACATAAACTCATCTTTAACAGAAAAGGTTTAAAAATGTATTGTAATTACAATTAATATGTTCCAAGGCAATAGCTCTAGTAAAAATTGCATTTTTATGTACGTTGATTCAAGAAAATATGAAAAAAGTTAAATTTCACAATAGAAGAAAGATGGAAAGAACATGCATAACTAATCCAAATCCTAATAAATTTCATCTATCTTGAATCAAATAGAAAGACAAAGCCAACACAAAAAGAAAGAGTTCATAAAAATGTTGAATTTTATATACGTTAACTCAAAAAAGTCTACACACTTCGTTATAAGTCGGAAATTGATTGCTTAGACTAAATTGTAAACTAGATAAACTCATCTTTAACAAAAAAAA
>NW_020628920.1:0-933 GCF_003573695.1 Papaver somniferum
AAAACAGTGCAAGTAAAGAGGAACAAAAACAACATAAAACAACACAAGATTGAACCAAGGCCTAAGGCCAAGGGCAGGGGTGATAAAGAAACTGAAATGAAGCAAGGCTAGGCAGAAAACAGGCAAACAAATAGAATGGGAAGAAAACTAGCTTGCTATGAGCACTAGTTTCTCCCAATGCTCAATCAGCACATTGCATACAAGCATACACATGGAATGGCAAGAAAATCAGCTTGCTATAAGCACTGATTTCTTCCATTGCACAATTAGTTCAAAGCTTCACAGATGTATCTAGCCTAGCATTCCTTCAAATGTAACAGCACATTAAACACAACAGTGAACATGTAACAAACATCAACAGGAATGAAATGGGAATCAAAACATGGAATTAAACAAGCACATAACAAGATACAGTTAACAGGATACTAACATGACAGGATATTGGCAGGATATTGCTCATTAACATGAAACAAGCAGGATATGAAAAACAACTGAAATTGAAATTGTAATTAGGACATGAACATCAAACAAGCAGCAGATTGAACTAAGAAAAACAACATTAAGCACAACATGAACTGAAATGAGCAAGTGAACTAAAATTAACAATTAACAGAACTTGGAAGTTCTGGATGTAGGCTAATCCAAACATGACTATTACAACACACACATAAGGCTATTTATAGTCACAGACCCAAATTTCTCAAAATTATAAAATTAGGGTTTATAGAAAAATCCCCAAATTTCAACAGTGAAATTAGCTCACCTAAA
This sequence comes from Papaver somniferum, assembly GCF_003573695.1. Lineage (NCBI taxonomy): Eukaryota > Viridiplantae > Streptophyta > Magnoliopsida > Ranunculales > Papaveraceae > Papaver > Papaver somniferum. The sequence continues at coordinate 769 of NW_020628920.1, forward strand.
CGTCAAATTGACGTCGACCCATCCTTTCTCTGACTCTCCTGTATCACTCCATGCCTTCAATTTCACTCTAGCTCAACCTAATTTACCAATTTTGCACGCCTAGGGTTTCTGAAAGAGAACGTGCAAAAATTGAGAAATTAGATGGACTAGGGAGATGGGAGTAGA
>NW_020628921.1:0-1283 GCF_003573695.1 Papaver somniferum
TGGTATACATGTTATGATATCTCAATAATATATACACGTTTTGTAGTATAAATCTTGGAATTCTGTAGGTGTGTACATTGTTGTACACCATTGTGTTCTCTCATGATTTTATGGCCTTGGATTTGGTTGATTTTTATAGGTGTGTACATAGTTTGTACACCAATGTATAATCTCAATAAAATATATGACTTGTTTTGTTGGTATGAATGTTGGATTCGCTAGATTTTTTTCATCCATTGTGCGCTACCTCAATAATATATGCATGTTTTAGGTATAAATGATGGATTTTTTGTAAGTGCGTATATAGTTGTACATCATTGTGCTCTTTCACTATTTTATGGTCTCTTCCTGGGTATGTATGTTGGATTTATTAGGTTTTTGTAGGTGTGTACATAGTTGTACACCATTGTACAATCCTAGTAATATATATGACTTGTTTTGTAGGTATGGATGTTGGATTTTTTAATTTTTTTCATAGGTGTATACATAGTTGTACACCACTGTGCTATGTCAATAGTATATGCGTGTTTTGTAGGTATATATAATGGATTTTTGTAAGCGTATACACCATTACTGCTGCTCTCTTTTCTGATATTCCATAGTGGCACAACATAAACATTGAGGAGAGTTTGTTTAAGTGATACGGTGCCATTTCACATTGGGATTTTCTGACCGTCGGGGCATCTGATGACATTTGTTCTAAGGTTTGTTGATTTTTTTATGTTCGGTGAATCATTTAGGATTGAAATCATGTGATGCAGCGGTCGAGGTTCTTTTACTTTTTTAAAAATTCGAATAGTTATTACATGATTTTGTTTCCAAGTGTGATGTTGAAGATTTTAAGCTGGGTGAAAATTATTGCAGCTAGGGATTGGTAAAGAGAAAGCTGCAGACATTGCTCAAGATGTACAACAAACGACATGGAAAATTATTAATCTAGGTGAGTTTATCTTTTTCTTTTTCTTTTCGTAATTAGGGTGTACGAAGTTACGCAGATATGAGAAAATGACACATAGATGGTTATGGGGATTCCTAATACTCCCTCCGTTTCTAAAAAATAGGCAAGTTTGGTTTTCACAAAAATTAAGAAAACCAATCATTGTAGCCATTTTTCATGTTTTTTCCTAAAATATCCTTTGGTCCCCACTCATTTGTTATTAGAGAAAGAGGAGAGAGAAGTGGTCCCCTTTTTGTATTAGGAGAGAAAAAGGAGAGAGAGAAGTGGTCCCTTTATGGGTATAGTAGTAAAACCATAACATTTGATTTTCCACATATGGAAACAA
>NW_020628922.1:0-1265 GCF_003573695.1 Papaver somniferum
AAGGTCTCCAGAAATAAGGTTTTTCACAATGTCAGGGACATGTAATACATTAGTAAGAGTAACAGTCTTTCCCGAAGTAAACGAGAGATCAATAGTGCCTTTTCCAATCACTTTGTTGTGTAAGTTGTTTGCGGAGACAACTTCGTTTCCTTCGCCAGTAACCGATTCATATGTCTTGTAAAGACGTCTATCTTTACAGATATGGACAGTTAAACCATTGTCGTACAACCATCCACTCTCATTGTTAGAAACGACATTGGCGGGTTGCACTATAATAACAAGTTTTTCATCGACCATATTTGCCTCCTTTTTCTGTCCTTGTTGTTTCTTTTTGAGACGACAGTCACGAGCAATATGACCGGGTTTATCACAGAAGTAACACTTTCCCTTCTTCTTACTCTTCTTGTTGGGATGTTGCTTCTTAAACTGAGTATCATTATTAGGTTTCAAGGCATTTGGTGTCTTAGAAAAATCTACAGTACTAACCTTAGAATGATCCTCAGTTTGCTGACTATCCTTAATTTCTCGTTTACGAGAGTCTTCTTCAATACGAAGATGACGCTGTAAACTTCTAAATCATAGTCAGTTTCGGCATGCTTAAGTTTCTTCTTATAACCATTCCAAGAAGGAGGAAGACGAGAAATAATGACTCCGACAACAAAGGCAGAAACAAGTTCAATTCCAGCATCCTTAAGATGATTAACAATCAGCAAAAGTTCACTGACCTGGGAAATAATTGACTTACTGTCGACCATTTTAAAATCCATGAAGTTGCAAATCAGGAATTTCTTGTTGCTTGCTTCAGAAATCTTGTATTTGCTGTCAAGCGTAGTCCATAATTCCTTTGTAGACGAAATACTTCGATGGGCATTGTAAGCACTGGTTCCCTGAAACCTGCGAGTCTTTATCAAATACAAGGATAATAAACTTGGATGGTACCAAAGACCAATATCCAAGGATCAATCAATTTCCAATCAACAACCAAAGGTTGGATTTCACAATTGATCGATACAAACGCACAACCTGTGATATTTCAATTATATAGCAAAATATAATGCGGAATAGAAATAACACAGACACCAGAAATTTTGTTAACGAGGAAACCGCAAATGCAGAAAAACCCGGAACTAGTCCAGATTGAACACCACACTGTATTAAGCCGCCACAAACACTAGCCTACTACAAACTAACTTCGGTCTGGACTGTAGTTGAACCCAAATCAATCTCACAATGATTCAAGGTACAGTTGCGCTCCTTACGTCTCT
>NW_020628923.1:0-685 GCF_003573695.1 Papaver somniferum
GCATTTCTATGTACGTTGATTCAAGAAAATATGAAGGAAGTCAAATTTCACAATAGAAGAAGGATGAAAGACCATGCAGAACTAATCCAAATCCTAACAATTTGCATCTATTTTGAATCAAATTGAAAGACCAATCCAACACAAAAAGAAAGAGTTCATAAAAATGTTAAATTTTATATACGTTAACTCAAAAAAGTCTACAAACTTCGTTATAAGTGGGAAATTAATTTCTGAGACTAAATTGTAAACTAGTTAAACTCATCTTTAACAGAAAAAGTTTGAAAAATGTATTGTAATTACAATTAATATGTTCTAAGGCAATACGTCTAGTAAAAATTGCATTTCTATGTACGTTGATTCAAAAAAATATGAAGGAATTCAAATTTCACAATAGAAGAAGGATGAAAGACCATGCAGATTTCGTTATAACATACTGAAATGTAAACTAGATAGAAAAATTTATTGTAACTACAATCAATATGTTCTAAGGCAATATGTCTAGTAAAAATTGCATTTCTATGTACGTTGATTCAAGAAAATATGAAGGTAGTCAAATTTCACAATAGAAGAAGGATGAAAGACCATGCAGAACTAATCCAACTCCTAACAAATTTCATCTACTTTGAATCAAATAGAAAGACAAAGCCAACACAAAAAGAAAGAGTTCATAAAAATGTTGAATTTT
>NW_020628924.1:0-320 GCF_003573695.1 Papaver somniferum
TGTAATTACAATTAATATGTTCTAAGGCAATACGTCTAGTAAAAATTGCATTTCTATGTACGTTGATTCAAGCAAATATGAAGCAAGTCAAATTTCACAATAGAAGAAGGGTGAAAGACCATGCAGAACTAATCCAAATCCTAAAAATTTCATCTATCTTGAATCAAATAGAAAGACAAAGCCAAAGCAAATAGAAAGACAAATCTAAAAATTTTATATACGTTAACTCAAAAAATTCTACACATTTCGTTATAAGTCGGAAATTGATTTCTGAGACTAAATTGTAAACTAGATAGACTCATCTTTAACAGAAAAAGTTT
>NW_020628925.1:0-278 GCF_003573695.1 Papaver somniferum
TGTACATTCGAAAAATACACACTCGAAAAGACACGAACGCTATAATTTAATTCAAGAGGTGTTTATTTTGATTGAAAACATGCTAATGATCAGGACATGTTAGTCTATAGACCCACATGATCTTGATATGTTAGCCAAGTTTTGAACGCTGGGCCTCATAAACACGAATTTTCTACTTCCCGCAGTTTCGAGTGTACATTCGAATAATACACACTCGAAAAGACTCGAACGCTATAATTTAGCTCAACAAGTGTCTATTTTTATTGGAAAGATGCTAA
>NW_020628926.1:0-491 GCF_003573695.1 Papaver somniferum
TACGTCTAGTAAAAATTGCATTTCTATGTACGTTGATTCAAGAAAATATGAAGGAAGTCAAATTTCACAATAGAAGAAGGATGAAAGAACATGCAGAACTAATCCAAATCCTAACAAATTTCATCTATCTTGAATCAAATAGAAAGACAAAGCTAACACAAAAAGAAAGTGTTCATAAAAATGTTGAATTTTATATACGTTAACTCAAAAAAGTCTACACATCTCGTTATAAGTCGGAAATTGATTTATAAGACTAAATTGTAAACTAGATAGACTCATCTTTAACAGAAAAAGTTTTAAAAATGTATTGTAGTTACAATTAATATGTTCTAAGGCAATACGTCTAGTAAATATTGCATTTCTATGTGCGTTGATTCAAGAAAATATCAAGCAAGTCAAATTTCACAATAGAAGAAGGATGAAAGACCATGCAGAACTAGCCCAAATCCTAACAAATTTCATCTATCTTGAATCAAATAGAAAGACAAAGC
>NW_020628927.1:0-294 GCF_003573695.1 Papaver somniferum
AATACGTCTAGTAAAAAATACATTTCTATGTACGTTGATTCAAGAAAATATGAAGGAAGTCAAATTTCACAATATAAGAAAGATGAAAGACCATGCAAAACTAATCCAAATCCTAACAAAGTTCATCTATCTTGAATCAAATAGAAAGACAAAGAAAATATAAAAAGAAAGAGTTCATTAAAATGTTGAATTTTGTATACGTTAACTCAAAAAAGTCTACACATTTCTTTATAAGTCGGAAATTGATTTCTGAGACTAAATTATAAACTAGATAAACTCATCTTTAACAGAAAA
>NW_020628928.1:0-736 GCF_003573695.1 Papaver somniferum
AGTAATAGGTTGCAGTTTCATCCGATATGATATATTTAACACCTCAAACCTCCCCGGGACGAGAACATTGGGTCTGTATATGGTAATATTACAACCTGAGTTCAGTAATAGGTTGCAGTATCATCCATCTGATATTTTTTACACCTCAAACCTCGCCTGTACGAGTACATCGGGTCTGTATATATGGTAATCTTGCAAACAAAGTTTATTAATAGGTTGCAGTTATATCCAATCTGATACATTTGACACCTCAAACCTCGCCTTGACGAGAACATCGGATCTGTATATAGTAATCTTGCAACCTGTGTTCAGTAATAGGTTCCATTTTCATCCAATCAGATATATATTTGACACCTCAAACCTTGTCGGTACGAGAACATTGGGTTTGTATATGGTAATCTTGCAACCTTAGTTCAGTAATAGGTTTCAGTTTCATCCAATCTGATATATTTGACACCTCAAACCTCGCCTGAACGAGAACATCGGGTCTGTATATGGTAATCTTGCACCCTGAGTTCAGTAATAGGTTATATTTTCATACAATCTGATATATTTGACACCCTAAACCTCGCCTGGACGAGAACATCGGGTTTGTATATGGTAATCTTGCAAACTGAGTTCAGTAATAGGTTGCAGTTTCATCCAATATGATATATCTGACACCTCAAACCTCCACCGGACGAGAACATCGGGTCTGTATATTGTAATCTTACAACCTGAGTTCAGTAATAGGTTG
>NW_020628929.1:0-473 GCF_003573695.1 Papaver somniferum
TGTATATGGTAATCTTGCAACATGAGTTCAGTAATAGGTTGCAGTTTCATCCAATCTGATATATTTCACACCTCAGACCTCACCTGGACGAGAACATGAGGTATGTATATGGTAATCTTACAACATGAGTTCAGTAATAAGTTGCAGTATCATCCAATCTGATATGTTTCACACCTCAAATCTCACATGGACGAGAACTTCGGGTCTGTATATGGTAATCTTGCAACATGAGTTCAGTAATAGGTTGCAGTTTTATCAGATCTGATAAATTTCACACCTCAAATCCCACCTGGACGAGAACATCGGGTCTGTATATGGTAATCTTGCAAAATGAGTTCAGTATTAGGTTGCAGTTTCATCCAATCTGATATATTTCACACCTCAAATCACACCTGGGCGAGAACATCGGGTCTGTATATGGTAATCTTGCAACATGAGTTCAGTAATAGGTTGCAGTTTCATCCAATCTGATA
>NW_020628930.1:0-6356 GCF_003573695.1 Papaver somniferum
TCGACCCATCCCTCTATTTCTTCTCCTGATGCTACCCATGCCTCCAATTTGCGTTTCTAACTCGACCTATTCTATTGATTTCTTACCTAGGGTTTCAGAGAGAAATCGGGGAAGAAATCGAGAGAATATATGGCTAGAAGTTTAGGGGAATGATGGGTTTCGGTGAGGGATAGCCATGATGGCTTTTGGTGGTTGAGGCAGTGGAGTTGGCGGAGTTGGTGGTGAAGGTGAGGCTGGTTCTCTGCAACGGAGTGGAGGAGAAGATGGGTTCGATGGAGAAAAGATTATGGAGTGTTTGGTTCTGCGGGTATAGGTGTTAGGTGTTTGGGTGTTGAGCGGATTCATCAAGTCTCGATGATTCACGAAGCTGAGCCGTGGGATGCGGAAATGATAGATTGATCTAACGGCTACAAGTGAAGAGGCTGGTATCGACCGTCGGATGCCTGATACAACGAAACTGACGGCTCAAGATGGAGTTAGGTGTTATAGTGTTTGACAGGAGCTTCAGATTTTAATGCACTATAATGAAGCGACCGTAGGATGCTGAGATGATCCAATCTGACGGCTGAAGATGGATGCGGGTATGGATATTGGAAATGGGTTTGGGTAAGGGTTTTGGACCTTGGGTATGCCAATCCCATATCTTCTTTAAGAACAATTCTTCCTTGTTAAGCCCATTTCTAGCCTTTTGGTATTGTGCACAACATTCCTCGCGGCTTCCTTGCGTAATTCCTCCCGACTTTTCACTACTTTTCTGCTCTTTTCGCTCCGCAATTCATCCAAACTTTATTTCAACCTAAAAATGCAAAATTAGTTAATAAAAATATTTATTCTTGAAAACAATGAAAATACAGAATATGGGATAAAATGTAGAATTAATGCACAAAAGATGAGTTAAATGCCAATAAAAAGATATATAAATATGCACTTTTTAGCACTCATCAAATACCCCCAAACCTGAATTTTACTTGTCCTCAAGTAAAACAAAACTAAGGAAATCCTACCTATACCACTGTCGCTGGTCTCTCGAATGCATTTAGCATATGCACTAAGCCTTTTAAACCACTAAGTGTACCTAGTGGACGAGTTGAAGTCTCGTGAAGGTTTGCTTAGAACGTACCTACAAAGTTCTAGGACAAAATATAAGCTCAGATTCCATGAAATGTGACATGTGCAAGACAGTAGAAGCTCACAGCAAAATGGAGATGTCAATCTAGCTATCAAAGACACAATCCTAGCACTGATAACAACTAAAGACACGTGATAAGAGTGTAAAGTGTATCTACACATGTTTCTAGAATGACCTGAAGTTATGACTACTAATCACCAAGAGATAGTTTTTAGGCTAAGAACCGAATTCTAAGCCAAGCTAGCTGTCCGGATTTACGAGAATTGTGAATGTTCACCCAATGAGTTGGTGATATTTCAGTTTACCCGCGTTATACATCGATGGTTGCACCCTCCTTTCTTATTTCAAGACTATTTACAACAAAAAGATGACTCTTTACATGACTCTTATTTACATTGATTACTCTCTTTTATTTTTGGAACAAGAGAGAACTATTGTCTTTAACATGACAAAACATGGAATAAATAAATAATTGATATTCTTTTTTTCTTATTTTATTTTATTTTTATTTTTTTTATTTTTTTGATTTATTTTTTGATATTTTTTTGATTTTCCTGAATTTTTCTGATTTTTTTTTTGAAGAAATAACTTTGATCTTTACAACATAGTGACACTTTTGATACATGAACAAAAAGAAAAACATAATTACATGACTCTTAGCAAGAGGTGGCCCTTATCGAATGCATCCGGTCAAATTCTATGGTTGCTTTTGTTAACGTATCCTCCAACTTCTATCCCAGCCAACCAAAGAACAAGCTAGTCAAGTCTCATTTAGTATTCTAAAGTGATTGGCAATCTAACTTCCTATCAAACACCTTGAAGATCGAGGCTATACATGTATTGGTAGATTGTGCGTGTGCAAGTTTCTTATCACATGTGAATTGTGCTAGAATCAGGGTGCCTAAATATCTAGACTAAGAATCCTAAAAATTACATATTTGCACAAGAGTCAACATTTCAAGGTAAATGAGCTCCATTTTTATGTTTTTTTTTTTTTTTTTCAATTTTTCAATTTTTTCAAAAAGAATTCAAAAAGAAGGAGTTCTTGTTTTCAATTATGGCATGTGATCGTGGTATCTACTCTATACCCCCAAACCTAAACTAAACATTGTCCTCAATGTTTCAAAATATGTAAAGAATTATAATACAACATATGGAGAGGATTATGCTGAGTAGAGAAAAAGGAAAGAGAATACCCGATTTCGGCGAAAGCAAGATTAGAACTCCGTTATTCAAGGCAAAAATCCAACATTTTTTTAGCCGAGATCATATTGGATTAACACTATATATACAAAAGAAACAAAAGATTTAACTAAGAAACTATCTACTAGATTTTATACAAGAAAATTTGGTTTTTAATGGGATTGGACTTTTTGGGAAAAATTTGGTTTTGTCGGGAGACATTTGGTTTTGATGGGAAAAAGAAAAATTTTGGTTTTTAATGGGATAAGGAGACCAAGCCCACTGTTGGGTTTTGCGAAGCCCAGCTACGTTTTTGAAAAACAGGCCCACTGCTGGTGAGTAAAGCTCACTGTTGGTTTTTGGAATTTTGAAATTTTGGACCACTCGAACTTTGGTTCAGGACCACAGTTCAGAAACAAGCCCAGGTAACAATTTGAAATTTGGGCTCTTAAATAGCCAAAGGTCGAGGCCCAACTGGGCTTTGAAAACGTTTTCTGTTTTTGGGTCAAGCCCACAGTGTAAATGTTTAGTTTTCAAATGGATGTTAATCCCACAGTCCCAGAAATTTAGTTGGGCTTTGGCTAGCTACTAACTAAAACATGAGGCCCAACTAGGCTTTCAAAAGTTCAGTTTTCTTTAATTAAAACAACAAGCCCAAATCAATCTAAAACCACAAGCCCACAAGAAATTAAACAAACATGCCCACAAGAAATTAATTACAAACCCAACAGAAAATATAAGCCCAAATGTTGGGTTTAATATTACAAGCCCACAAGAAAAATGGAAGACCACAGTTTGGGTTCTCTTAATGGGTTTAGGCTTACTTGCTTAAGCACAACCCAGCTGTTCAGTTTGGTTGCAAAATCCTAGTTGGGCTTTGGATCATCCTAAGCTTTGGCTTCAACACTCAAGGCCCAGTTGGGCTTGGTTCAATTTCCTCTCCTTCTGCAGCTTCAGTAGCAGCAGGAGCACCAGTTCAGGTTCAAAATGGTGAAGCCCAAATATGACAAAGCAAGCAAGCAAGGGCTTTGCAACAGCAGGTAGCAGCTTCACCAACAATCAAGGCTCAGCAGCTTCACCAGCAGCAGAGGCTTTAAGGCAGCACCAGGGGCAGATTCAGCTAACTAGCTAGCTAGCAAGCAAGGGCTAGCCAGCTGCTACAATTCAGTGCAAGAGCCTGGTTCAAAGCAACAATTGCACAGCAGCAGCAAGCGCAGCAGAGCAGCATGGACTCAGCAGCAGCAGCAGTACAGTTCAACAACAGCAACAGGGGTAGTTCAGCAGCAACAGGCTGCAACAGCAGCCACAGCAGCTCAACAGCAGTCTTGGCATGGCACAAGCAGGAGCACCACAGCAACACAAGCACAGCAGCTCAGCAGAGGCAGTGAACATGGAAGAAAGCAAAGAATGCAGGATGATGCAAGAAATGAAAAAAATGCTTAAACTAAGATGCTTATGATTACACTAATATGCAGATGCAGATGCTCTAAGTTACAGTTAGACTAAGTTACAACTAAAGATACAAAATTACAGCTACACTAAAACAGAAACATTAAAGCTATACTAAGTTACACTACAGGTGGAAAACAGAAAGGCAAGAGCAATTTTTTTTTTTTGCAACTACACAGCACCAGTCCCCGGCAACGGCGCCAAAAACTTGGTAGCTCTCTAAAAGACCTACAAACTAATACATGCAAGTGCACGGGGTCTGTTGTAGTGAGTGTGCAAGGCAGGGTCGAACCACAGAGACTAGGGTGTATAGTTGAAGCTTTTAAGCTAGTTATCTAAATTAACAAGGCAGTAACTAAATCAATGAGGTAACAGTGATAGAGAACAAAGAAAGTGAAATTCAGTGGCAGTGAATAAGAAACATTGAAACAAAGATAAACAAACCAAGGCTGTTAGCCAAGGGCAGTGATAAAGAAACAAAGGCAGGTCCTCCATCTATGTTCTTGTCCCTTGTTAGTTATCAATCAGCTTCTAGGCTTTCTGAATAACTAGATGACAGTTGCGGTTCAAAGCCGGCTGTTCATATAAGGGTTGGTCTAGAAAGGAGGCTAAAGGCACTAAGATGAATTCTAAACCTTGTGATAGTTGGGGCTCTCACACTGCAACTACCCGCGGAGAAGCTTGCTTAGTGTTTTAACAACCTATAAGGATATTCAATCCTAGACAATTTAAGCACAACAAGATCAAAGCATGGATAGGATAAAACAATTGAAATTTACAACATCATTTAAAATAAAAACTAACCCTTGAGGCACTGGCTATTCCAGTCCTCTTGGGTGAAGCACTGGCTAGTCCAGGCATGCCTTCAACACAACATCCACAACCCATATTTATACTCAATTACACTTTACAAGCAAAACCCCCAAAACAATAAATTAGGGTTTCTGAAAATTGAAATTCAGTTTACCTAATCTTTGATAATGGCTTCTGTACGTCGACCCATCCCTCTATTTCTTCTCCTGATGCTACCCATGTCTCCAATTTGCGTTTCTAACTCGACCTATTCTATTGATTTCTTACCTAGGGTTTCAGAGAGAAATCGGGGAAGAAATCGAGAGAATAGATGGCTAGAAGTTTAGGGGAATGATGGGTTTCGGTGAGGGATAGCCATGATGGCTTTTGGTGGTTGAGGCAGTGGAGTTTGCGGAGTTGGTGGTGAAGGTGAGGCTGGTTCTCTGCAACGGAGTGGAGGAGAAGATGGGTTCGATGGAGAAAAGATTAGGGAGTGTTTGGTTCTGCGGGTATAGGTGTTAGGTGTTTGGGTGTTGAGCGGATGCATCAAGTCTCGATGATTCGCGAAGCTGAGCCGTGGGATGCGGAAATGATAGATTGATCTAACGGCTACAAGTGAAGAGGCTGGTATCGACCGTCGGATGCCTGATACAACGAAACTGACGGCTCAAGATGGAGTTAGGTGCTATAGTGTTTGACAGGAGCTTCAGATTTTGATGCACTATGATGAAGCGACCGTAGATGCTGAGATGATCCAATCTGACGGCTGAAGATGGATGCGGGTATGGATATTGGAAATGGGTTTGGGTAAGGGTTTTGGACCTTGGGTATGCCAAGCCGATATCTTCTTTAAGAACAATTCTTCCTTGTTAAGCCCATTTCTAGCCTTTTGGTATTGTGCACAACATTCCTCTCGGCTTCCTTGCGTAATTCCTCCCGACTTTTCACTACTTTTCTGCTCTTTTCGCTCCGCAATTCATCCAAACTTTATTTACAACCTAAAAATGCAAAATTAATTAATAAAAATATTTATTCTTGAAAACAATGAAAATACAGAATATGGGATAAAATGTAGAATTAATGCACAAAAGATGAGTTAAATGCCAATAAAAAGATATATAAATATGCACTTTTTAACACTCATCAAATACCCCCAAACCTGAATTTTACTTGTCCTCAAGTAAAACAAAACTAAGGAAATCCTACCTATACCACTGTCGCTGGTCTCTCGAATGCATTTAGCATATGCACTAAGCCTTTTAAACCACTAAGTGTCCCTAGTGGACGAGTTGAAGTCTCGTGAAGGTTTGCTTAATTCTAGGACAAAATATAAGCTCAGATTCCATGAAATGTGACATGTGCAAGACAGTAGAAGCTCACAGCAAAATGGAGATGTCAATCTAGCTATCAAAGGCACAATCCTAGCAATGATAACAACTAAAGACACGTGATAAGAGTGTAAAGTGTATCTACACATGTTTCTAGAATGACCTGAAGTTATGACTACTAATCACCAAGAGATAGTTTTTAGGCTAAGAACCGAATTCTAAGCCAAGCTAGCTGTCCGGCTTTACGAGAATTGTGAATGTTCACCCAATGAGTTGGTGATATTTCAGTTTACCCGCGTTATACATCGATGGTTGCACCCTCCTTTCTTATTACAAGACTATTTACAACAAAAAGATGACTCTTTACATGACTCTTATTTACATTGATTACTCTCTTTTATTTTTGGAACAAGAGAGAACTATTGTCTTTAACATGACAAAACATGGAATAAATAAATACTTGATATTTTTTTTTT
>NW_020628930.1:6480-31480 GCF_003573695.1 Papaver somniferum
ATATTTTTTTGATTTTTCTGAATTTTTCTGATTTTTTTTTTGAAGAAATAACTTTGATCTTTACAACATAGTGACACTTTTGATACATGAACAAAAAGAAAAACATAATTACATGACTCTTAGCAAGAGGTGGCCCTTATCGAATGCATCCGGTCAAATTCTATGGTTTCTTTTCTTAACGTATCCTCCAACTTCTATCCCATCCAACCAAAGAACAATCTAGTCAAGTCTCATTCAGTATTCTAAAGTGATTGGCAATCTAACTTCCTATCAAACACCTTGAAGATCGAGGCTATACATGTATTGGTAGATTGTGCGTGTGCAAGTTTCTTATCACATGTGAATTGTGCTAGAATTAGGGTGCCTAAATATCTAGACTAAGAATCCTAAAAATTACATATTTGCACAAGAGTCAACATTTCAAGGTAAATGAGCTCCATTTTTATGTTTTTTTTTTTTTTTTCAATTTTTCAATTTTTTCAAAAAGAATTCAAAAAGAAGTAAGCTTCATAGCTTAGCCGGAAGGGTATAAATGATTTCTAAGGATCATTTATTGTTGCGTAGCTTTTCAAAGAGGGAATTTGATGCTTAGGCATCATTATTCCATGTCGCGGCCCCGATGATACATGATCATTATGCATCTTTGACGAAATGGCCTACGGACCAGGCCATTACCATCTTTGCCGGGCTACGACCTTGCAAACGAGTTGGAATAAGTTTCTGTCCCTTGGAGGATGAACTACAGTCTGTGCTTGATCCCTTTAGAGTAGGGAAGGGTACGTAGGCAGCCGCAATGAGTTGCATCATTGCCGGTCCAGCATTTTGTCGCTCATATCATCTAATTGTGAGATGATTGCGACATTCTGGCCTCTCATATCATCTGGATCGACGTAATATATGATTGTCGCCAAACTTGATGAGGCAAGTTGCATTCCATTCACTGGATACTCATACTTCCTATCAAGGCGTTCGACATAGGCTAAAAACCCGAGTGTCGTAATTTGGCTCAAGAGGAGTCCATTTCGATGGGAAACGGCCGAAAGATCAAGACATGTCGATCTTTAGATCCACATGGTCACCAAAATTTATCCAATTCCATCGTTTAGGGACTCAAATGGCCGTTTTTGTTGTTTTAGGAAAGTTTTTGGTTTACTTAATAAAACCCTTCGCAGAACAAGGGTAAGTTGGAACGGTGCGGAAGCTAAGTTAGCTGCATCATGCTCCAAGAGCATGTTTTCAAAGAAAAATGGACTTGCATTTTCCTAGCTTTAAAGGCCCGGATCGTAGATTTATCATGGCGCACCGGGGAAGTTATGGCTTGCGGTGGAACGCGCCAAATGGGTAATTTTGCGGTCTGTCACAGTTTGTATCAGAGCAAGTTCCGAGCAAACCCTAGGGACTTGTGCGGAGTGGAATCATTGGCGAGTATTTCCTTTAATGGAAAACTTAAAGTTAGAGAGTAGGCCAACTTTTGCGTGGAAAGAGTTTGTAACTGCTTTGTCAGTTACTATGTGAATTGAGTTGAGCTTGTTCAAGCACTGTGAGTTTGCCTGGCCTAAGTGGCACACCACTTACGAGTGGATATCCGGAAGATCCTTATGGGACGGTGGGTAGACAGTGGAACTGATCATCCCCACACATTGGAAACTGGCTAATGGTGTGCGTTGTCAGGCTCGACTAGCATCCCACCTACGAGTGGCAACATGGATGACCGTCAGGGACGGTGGGCAACTGGAAGCTATTCCACAGAGTACCGTGCTAAAATCTTATCATTACGATGACATCTTCAACCTTGTGAACTTTAGGGATTCTTGGGTGGTGGTATTGGACGCCATTCAGGATAACTGGTCGAGATATCCTCTTGGCACTGGCCAATTGCGATTCTTGGTATAGTTGTGGACACTTTTGGATGCCTGGGCAGGTGGTATGGGACATGTGCTCAGAAGGTCTAAATTTTTGTTCATGACGACTTGAAGAAACCCATTATTTCTGAGCATCTGGTATGGAACTTTTGCTCAGGAAATCCAAACCGAAGAGATTGTCCACAATAGTTTTGGTTTTGAATTTCGGGGAAGAAATTCTTTGAAGGGGTGAAGAGTGTAAAACCCCGTGTTTTTAGCATGGTGCATGCTAAAATATGCGCCATTTCTCGAGATGAATCTTCATCCAAAGCTTCTTTGCATAGTGAGATGCGTTTGGCCAAGGGCCAACAGTTGGTGCCAAGTAAGGCACATCGCGAAGGCATATTGGCAATAGTCCAATGTTGCATCATCATGATGCATCAGGCCAGTTGGGTAGGTGGCCTTGAGATTGCAGCGTAATCATTGAGCATTACGAAGGTGATTGGCTTAAAGCCAATGTTGCAGAAATATTGTGCAATAGCCAGAGAAGGATGGCAGAACGAGTGGTGCACAATCATTGTGCATCAACCAAAGAGGGATGGAGGAACAGGTAATGCACAATCATTGCACGTAATCATTGCGATGAACAGTGAAATGAAATCATTGCGCGAAGTTGGTGAGTGATTTTTCCTCCCCTTTCCATACTTGTAGAAATTCCATTGAGACATATATAGGGTGGGGTGGTGAGTTGTAGGTGCATATGCGAACTATGTACCAAGTAAGCTTCATAACTTAGCCGGAAGGGTATAAATGATTTCTAAGGATCATTTATTGTTGCGTAGCTTTTCAAAGAGGGCATTTGATGCTTAGGCATCATTATTCCATGTCACGGACCCGATGATACATGATCATTATGCATCTTTGACGAAATGGCCTACGTACCAGGCCATTACCATCTTTTCCGGGCTACGGCCTTGCAAACGAGTTGGAATAAGTTTCTGTCCCTTGGAGGATGAACTACGGTCTGTGCTTGATCCCTTTAGAATAGGGAAGGGTATGTAGGCAGCCGCAATGAGTTGCATCATTGCCGGTCCAGCATTTTGTCGCTCATATCATCTAATTGTGAGATGATTGCGACATTCTGGCCTCTCATATCATCTGGCTCGACATAAGAGATGATTGTGGCCAAACTTGATGAGGCAAGTTGCATTCCATTCACTGGATGCTCATACATCCTATCAAGGCGTTTGACATAGGCTAGAAACCCGAGTGTGGTAATTTGGTTCAAGAGGAGTTCATTTCGATGGAAAACGACCCAAAGATCAAGACATGTCGATCTATAGATCCACATGGTCGCCACAATTTAGCCAAATTCCATCGTTTGGGGCCTCAAATGGCCGTTTTTGCCGTTTTAGGAAAGTTTTTGGTTTACTTAATAAAACCCTTCGCAGAACAAAGGTAAGTTGGAATGGTGCAGAAGCTAAGTTAGATGCATCATGCTCCAACGGCATTCTTTCAAAGGCAAATGGATGTGCATTTCCTAGCTTTAAAGGCCCATATTGTAGCTTTATCATGGCGCACCGGGGAAGTTATAGCCTACGGTGGAACGCGCCAAAGGCGTAATTTTCCGGTCCGTCACAGTTGGTATCAGAGCAAGTTCCTAGAAAACTCTAGGGACTTGTGCGGAGTGGACTCATTGGCGAGTATTTCCTTTAATGGAAAACTTAAAGTTGGAGAGTAGGCCAACTTTTGCACGGAAAGAGTTTGTAACTGCTTTGTCATTTACCGTGCGAATTTAGTTGAGCTTGTTTAAGTACTGTGAGTTTGCCTTGCCTATGTGGCACACCAGTTACGAGTGGATATCCGCAAGACCGTCTGTGACGGTGGGTAGACAATGGGAATGATAATCCCCACACATTGGAAACTAGCCAATGGTGTGCGTTGTCTGGCCCGACTAGCATCCCACTTACGAGTGGCAACATGGATGACCGTCAGGGACGGTGGGAAACTGGAAGCTCTTCCACACAGTACCGTGCTAAAATATTGTCATTACGATGACATTTTCAACTTTGTGAACTTTAGGGATTCTTGGGTGGTGGTATGGGACGCCATTCAGGATACCTGGTTGAGATATTCTCTTGGCACTGGCCAATTGTGATTCTTGGTATTGTTATGGACACTTTTGGATGCCTGGGAAGGTGGTATGGGACATATTCTCAGACGGTCTAAATTTTTGTTCATGACGACTTGAAGAAACCCGTGATTTCTGAGCATCTGGTATGGGACTTTTGCTCAAGAAATCCGAACCGAAGAGATTATCCACAATAGTTTTGGTTTTGGAATCGCGGGGACCAAATTCTTTGAAGGGGTGATGAGTTTAACACCCCGTGTTTTTAGAATGGCGCATGGTAAAAGATGCGCCATTGCTCGAGATAAAGCTTCATCCAAAGCTTCTTTACATAGTGAGATGCGTTTGGCCAAGGGCCAACTTTTGGTGCGAAGGCATATTGGCAAAAGTCCAATATTGCATCATCATGATGCATTAGGCCAGTTGGGTAGGTGTCCTTGAGCTTGCAACGTAATCATTGCGCATTACGAAGATTATTGGCTTAAATTCAATATTGCACAAACATTGTGCATCAGCCAGTGAAGGATGGTAGAACGAGTGGTGCACAATCATTTTGCATCAGCCAGAGAGGGATGGCGGAACAGGTAGTGCACAATCATTGCACGCAATCATTGCGATGAACAGTGAAACAAAATCATTGCGGGGAGTTGGTGAGTGATTTTTCCTCCCCTTTCCGTACTTGTAGAAATTCCATTAAGACGTATATAGGGAGGGGTGGTGAGTTGAAGGTGAATATGCAGACGATGTACCAAGTAAGCTTCATAGCTTAGCCGTAAGAGTATAAATGATTTCTAAGGCTCATTTATAGTTGCCAAGACTTTCGAAGAGGGAATTTGATGCTTAGGCATCATTATGCCATGTCGTGGACCCGATGATGCATGATCATTATGCATCTTTGACAAAATGGCCTACGGACCAGGCCATTACCATCTTTGCCGGGCTACGACCTTGAAAACGAGTTGGAATGAGTTTATGTCCCTTGGAGGATGAACTACGGTCTGTGCTTGATCCCTTTAGAGTAGGGAAGGGTACGTAGGCAGTCACAATTAAGTTGCAAGATTGCCGGTCTAGCATTTTGTCGCTCATATCATCTAATTGTGAGATGATTGCGACATTCTGTCCTCTCATATCATCTGGATCGACGTAAGAGATGATTGTGGCCAAACTTGATGAGGCAAGTTGCATTCCATTCACTAGATGCTCATACTTCCTATCAAGGCGTTCGGCATAGGGTAAAAACCCGAGTATCGTAATTTGGCTCAAGAAGAGTCCATTTCGATGGAAAACGGCCCAAAGATCAAGACATGTCGATCTATAGATCCACATGGTCACTACAATTTAGCCAAATTCCATCGTTTAGGGCCTCAAATAGCCATTTTTTCTGTTTTAGGAAAGTTTTTGGTTTACTTAATAAAACCCTTCGCAGAACAAGGGTAAGTTGGAACGGTGCGGAAGCTAAGTTAGCTGCATCATGCTACAATATCATGCTTTCAAAGGCAAATGTGCGTGCATTTTCCTATCTTTAAAGGCCCGGATCGTAGCTTCATCATAGCGCACCAGGGAAGTTATGGCATGCGGTGGAACGCGCCAAAGGCGTAATTTTACGGTCCGTCAAAGTTGGTATCAGAGCAAGTTCCGAGAAAACTCTAGGGACTTGTGCGGATTGGACTCATTGGCGAGTATTTCATTTAATGGAAAGCTTAAATTTGGAGAGTAGGCCAACTTTTGCGGAAAGAGTTTGTAACTGCTTTGTCAGTTACCGTGCGAATCGAGTTGAGCTTGTTCAAGTACTGTGAGTTTGCCTGGCCTAAGTGTCACACCACTTACGAGTGGATATCCGGAAGACTGTTTGGAACAGTGGGTAGACAATAGTACTGATCATCCCCACACATTGGAAACTAGCCAATGGTGTGCATTGTCAGGCCCCGCTAGCATCCCACTTACGAGTGGAAACATGGATAAACTCCAGGGACGGTGGGCAACTGGAATCTGTTCCATACAGTACCGTGCTAAAATCTTGTCATTACGATGACATCTTCAACCCTGTGAACTTTAGGGATTCTTGGGTGGTGGTATGGGACGTCATTCAGGATACCTGGTCGAGATATCCTCTTGGCACTGGCCAATTGCGATTCTTGGTATTGTTGTGGACACTTTTGGATGCCTGGAAAGGTGGTAAAGGACATGTTCTCAGAAGGTCTAAAATTTTGTCCATGACGACTTGAAGAAACTCGTGATTTCTGAGCATCTGGTATGGGACTTTTGCTCAGGAAATCCAAACCGAAGAGATTGTCCACAATAGTTTTGGTTTTGAATTTCGGGGACGAAATTCTTTGAAGGGGTGAAAAGTGTAACACCCTTGTTTTTAGCATGTCGCATGCTAAAATATGCGCCATTGCTCGAGATGAAGCTTCATTCAAAGTTTCTTTGCATAGTGAGATGCGTTTGTCCAAGGGCCAACGTTTGGTGCGAAGGAATATTGGCAAAAGTCCTATGTTGCATCATCATGATGCATTAGGCCAGTTGGGTAGGTGGACTTGAGATTGTAGTGTAATCATTGCGCATTACGAAGGTTATTAGCTTAAATCCAATGTTGCACAAACATTGTGCATCAGCCAGAGAAGGCTGGCAGAACGAGTGGTGCACAATCATTGTGCATCAGCCAGAGAGGGATGGCGGAACAGGTAGTGCACAATCATTGCACGCAATCATTGCGATGAAAAGTGAAACAAAATCATTTAGGGGAGTTGGTCAGTGATTTTTCCTCCCTTTTCCGTACTTGTAGAAATTCCATTAAGACGTATATAGGGAGGGGTGGTGAGTTGAAGGTGAATATGCAGACGATGTACCAAGTAAGCTTCATAGCTTAGCCGTAAGAGTATAAATGATTTCTAAGGCTCATTTATAGTTTCCTAGACTTTCGAAGAGGGCATTTGATGCTTAGGCATCATTATGCCATGTCGTGGACCCGATGATGCATGATCATTATGCATCTTTGACAAAATGGCCTACGGACCAGGCCATTACCATCTTTGCTGGGCTACGACCTTGAAAACGAGTTGGAATAAGTTTATGTCCCTTGGAGGATGAACTACGGTCTGTGCTTGATCCCTTTAGAGTAGGGAAGGGTACGTAGGCAGTCACAATTAAGTTGCAGCATTGCCGGTCTAGCATTTTGTCGCTCATATCATCTAATTGTGAGATGATTGCGACGTTCTGGCCTCTCATATTATCTGGCTCGACGTAAGAGATGATTGTGGCCAAACTTGATGATGCAAGTTGCATTCCATTCACTCAATACTCATACTTCCTATCAAGGCGTTCGACATAGGCTAAAAACCAGAGTGTCGTAATTTGGCTCAAGAGGAGTCCATTTCGATTGAAAACGACCCAAAAATCAAGACATGTCGATCTATACATCCACATGGTCACCAAAATTTAACAAAATTCCATAGTTTAAGGCCTGAAATGGCCGTTTTAGGAAAGTTTTTGGTTTACTTAATAAAACCCTTCGCAGAACAAGGGTAAGTTGGAACGGTGCGGAAGCTAAGTTAGCTGCATCATGCTCCAAGAGCATGCTTTCAAATTCAAATGGATGTGCATTTTCATAGATTTAAAGGACCGGATCGTAGCTTCATCATGGCGCACCGGAAAAGTTATGGCCTGCGGTTGAACGCGCCAAATGCGTAATTTTGCGGTCCATCACAGTTGGTATCAGAGCAAGTTCCGTGAAAACTCTAGGTACTTGTGCGGGGTGGACTCATTGGCGAGTATTTCCTTTAATGGAAAACTTAAAGTTGGAGAGTAGGCCAACCTTTGCGTGGAAAGAGTTTGTAACTGCTTTGTCAGCTACTGCGAGAATCGAGTTGAGCTTGTTCAAGTACTGTGAGTTTGCCTGGCCTATGTGGCACACCACTTATGAGTGGATATTCGGAAGACCGTCTGGGACGGTGGGTAGACAATGGGACTGATTATTCCCACACATTGGAAACTGGCCAATGGTGTGTGTTTTCAGGCCCGACTAGCATCCCACTTACGAGTGGCAACATGGATTACCGTCAGGGACGGTGGGAAACTGGAAGATGTTCCACATAGTACCGTGCTAAAATCTTGTCATTACGATGATATCTTCAACAATTTGAACTTTAGGGATTCTTGGGTGGTGGTATGGGACGCCATTCAGGATACCTGGTCGAGATATCCTCTTGGCACTGGCCAACTGCGATTCATGGTATTGTTGTGGATACTTTTGGATGCCTTGGCAGGTGGTATGGGACATGTGCTCAGAAGGTCTAAGTTTTTCGTTTACTTAATAAAACCCTTCGCAGAACAAGGGTAAGTTGGAACGGTGCGGAAGCTAAGTTAGCTGCATCATGCTCCAAGAGCATGCATTCAAAGGAAAATGGACGTGTATTTGCCTAGCTGTAAAGGCCCGGATCGTAGCTTCATCATGGCGCACCGGGGAAGTTATGGCCTGCAATGGAACGTGCCAAACGCGTAATTTTCCGGTCCGTCACAGTTGGTATCAAAGCAAGTTCCGAGAAAACTCTAGGGACTTATGCAGAGTGGACTCATTGGTGAGTATTTCCTTTAATGGAAAACTTAAAGTTGGAGAGTAGGCCAACCTTTGCGCGGAAAGAGTTTGTATTTGCTTTGTCAGCGACTTTGCGAATCGAGTTGAGCTTGTTCAAGTACTGTGAGTTTGCCTGGCCTAAGTGGCACACCACTTACGAGTGGATATCCGGAAGACCGTCTGGGACGGTGGTAGACAATGGGACTGATTATTCCCATACATTGGAAACTGTCCAATGGTGTGCGTTGTCAGGCCCGGCTAACATCACACTTACGAGTGGCAACATGGATTACCGTCAGGGACGGTGGGAAACTGGAAGATGTTCCACACAGTACCGTGCTAAAATCTTGTCATTACGATGACATCTTCAACCTTTTGAACTTTAGGGATTCTTGGGTGGTGGTATGGGACGCCATTCAGGATGCCTGGTCGATATATCCTCTTTGCACTATCTAATTGCGATTCTTGGTATTGTTGTGGATACTTTTGGATGCATGGGCAGGTGGTATGGGACATCTGCTCAGAAGGTATGAATTTTTGTTCATGACGACTTGAAGAAACTCGTGATTTCTGAGCATCTGGTATGGGACTTTTGAATTACGGGGACAAAATTCTTTGAAGGGGTGAAGAGTGTAGCACCCCGTGTTTTTAGCCTGGCGCATGCTAAAAGATGCGTCATTGCTCGAGATGAAGCTTCATCCAAAGCTTCTTTGCATAGTGAGGTGCGTTTGGCCAAGGGCCAACCTTTGGTGCGAAGGCATATTGGTAAAAGTCCAATATTGCATCATCATGATGCATTAGGACATTTGGGTAGGTGTCCTTGAGCTTGCAGCGTAATCATTGCACATTACGAAGGTTATTGGCTTAAATCCAATGTTGCACAAACATTGTGCATCAGCGAGAGAAGGTTGGCAGAACGAGTTGTGCACAATCATTGTGCATCATCCAGAGAGGGATGGCGGAACATGTAGTGCACAATCATTGCACACTATCATTGCGATGAACAGTGAAACGCAATCATTGCGGGGAGTTGGTGAGTGATTTTTCCTCCCCTTTCCATCATTTATAGTTGCGTAGCCTTTCGAAGAAGGCATTTGATACTTATGAATCATTATACCATGTCGCGAACCCCATGATGCATGATCATTATGCATCTTTGACAAAATGGCCTACGGACCAGGACATTACCATCTTTTCTGGTCTACGTCCTTGCAAGCGAGTTGGAATAAGTTTCTGTCGCTTGGAGGATGAACTATGGTCTGTGTTTGATCCCTTTAGAGTAGGGAAGGGTACGTAGCAGCCGCAATGAGTTGCAGCATTGCCAGTCCGGCATTTTGTCGCTCATATCATCTAACTGTGAGATGATTACGACATTCCGGCCTCTCATATTATCTGGCTCAATGTAAGAGATGATTTTGGCCAAACTTGATGAGGCAAGTTGCATTCCATTCACTCAATACTCATACTTCCTATCAAGGCGTTCGACATAGGCTAAAAACCCGAGTGTCGTAATTTGGCTCAAGAAGAGTGCATTTCGATTGAAAACGACCCAAAGATCAAGACATGTCGATCTATAGATCCACATGGTCACCACAATTTAACCAAATTCCATCCTTTAGGGCCTCAAATGGCCGTTTTAGGAAAGTTTTTGGTTTACTTAATAAAACCCTTCGCAGAACAAGGGTAAGTTGGAACGACGCGGAAGATAAGTTAGCTGCATCATCCTCCAAGAGCATGCTTTCAAAGGCAAATGGATGTGCATTTGCAGAGCTTTAAAGGACTGGATCGTAGCTTCATCATGGCTCCCATGAAAAGTTATGGCATGCGGTTGAACGCGCCAAATGCGTAATTTTGCGGTCCGTCACAGTTGGTATCAGAGCAAGTTCCGAGAAAACTCTAAGGACTTGTGTGGAGTGGACTCATTGGCGAGTATTTCCTTTAATGGAAAATTTAAATTTGGAGAGTAGGCCAACTTTTGTGCGGAAAGAGTTTGTAACTGCTTTGTCAATTACTGTGCGAATCGAGTTGATCTTGTTCAAGTAATATGAGTTTCCCTGGCCTAAGTGACACACAACTTATGAGTGGATATCCAGAAGACCGTCTGGGACGGAGGGTAGAAAATTGGACTGATTATCCCCACACATTGGGAACTGGCCAATGGTGTGCGTTGTCAGGCCCGGCTAGCATCCCACTTATGAGTGTCAACATGGATGACCGTCAGGGACGGTGGGCAACTCGAAGCTATTCCACACAGTACCATGCTAAAATCTTGTCATTACGATGGCATCTTCAACCTTGTGAACTTTAGGGATGCTTGGGTGGTGGTATGGTACGCCATTCAGGATACCTGGTCGAGATATCCTCATGGCACTGGCTAACTGCGATTCTTGGTATTGTTGTGGACACTTTTGGATGCCTGGGCAGGTGGTATGGGACATGTGCTCAGAAGGTCTAAGTTTTTGGTTTACTTATTAAAACCCTTCGCAGAACAAGAGTAAGTTGGAACGGTACGGAAGCTAAGTTAGCTGCATCATGCTCCAAGAGCATGCTTTCAAAGAAAAATGGACGTGTATTTGCCTAGCTGTAAAGGCCCGGATCGTAGCTTCATCATGGCGCACCGGGGAAGTTATGGCCTGCGGTGGAACGCGCCAAACGCGTAATTTTTCGGTCCGTCACAGTTGGTATCAAAGCAAGTTCCGAGAAAACTCTAGGGACTTATGCGGAGTGGACTCATTGGTGAGTATTTCCTTTAATGGAAAACTTAAAGTTGAAGAGTAGGCCAACCTTTGCGCGGAAAGAGTTTGTAACTGCTTTGTCAGCGACTTTGCGAATCGAGTTGAACTTGTTCAAGTACTGTGAGTTTTCCTGGCCTAAGTGGCACACCACTTACGAGTGGATATCTGGAAGACCGTCTGGGACGGTGGGTAGACAATGGGACTGATTATTCCCACACATTGGAAACTGGCCAATGGTGTGCGTTGTCAGGCCCGGCTAGCATCCCACTTACGAGTGGCAACATGGATTACCGTCAGGGACGGTGGGAAACTGGAAGATGTTCCACACAGTACCGTGCTAAAATCTTGTCATTACGATGACATTTTCAACCTTTTGAACTTTAGGTATTCTTGGGTGGTGGTATGGGACGCCATTCAGGATGCCTGGTCGATATATCCTCTTTGCACTGTCTAATAGCGATTCTTGGTATTGTTGTGGATACTTTTGGATGCATGGGCAGGTGGTATGGGACATGTGCTCAGAAGGTATGAATTTTTGTTCATGACGACTTGAAGAAACTCGTGATTTCTGAGCATCTGGTATGGGACTTTTGAATTACGGGGACAAAATTCTTTGAAGGGGTGAAGAGTGTAACACCCCGTGTTTTTAGCCTGGCGCATTCTAAAAGATGCGCCATTGCTCGAGATGAAGCTTCATCCAAAGCTTCTTTGCATAGTGAGGTGCGTTTGGCCAAGGGCCAACCTTTGGTGCGAAGGCATATTGGTAAAAGTCCAATGTTGCATCATCATGATGCATTAGGCCATTTGGGTAGGTGGCCTTGATCTTGCAGCGTAATCATTGCGCATTACGAAGGTTATTGGCTTAAATCCAATGTTGCACAAACATTGTGCATCATCCAGAGAAGGCTGGCAGAACGATTTGTGCACAATCATTGTGCATCATCCAGAGAGGGATGGCGGAACATGTAGTGCACAATCATTGCACACTATCATTGCGATGAACAGTGAAACGCAATCATTGCGGGGAGTTGGTGAGTGATTTTTCCTCCCCTTTCCATCATTTATAGTTGCGTAGCCTTTCTAAGAAGGCATTTGATGCTTAGGAATCATTATACCATGTCGCGGACCCCATGATGCATGATCATTATGCATCTTTGACAAAATGGCCTACGTACCAGGACATTACCATCTTTGCTGGTATACGGCCTTGCAAGCGATTTGGAATAAGTTTCTGTCCCTTGGAGGATGAACTATGGTTTGTGCTTGATCCCTTTAGAGTAGGGAAGGGTACGTAGGCAGCCGCAATGAGTTGCAGCATTGCCGGTCCAGCATTTTGTCGCTCATATCATCTAATTGCGAGATGATTGCGACATTATGGCCTCTCATATCATCTGGCTCGACGTAAGAGATGATTGTGGCCAAACTTGATGAGGAAAGTTGCATTCCATTCACTGGATGCTCATACTTCCTATGAAGGCGTTCGACATAGGCTAAAAACCCGAGTGTCCTATCAACAACCGAAGTTGATCCCAAAATCGGGTGTCAACAACAGAAGTTGACCCAAAATCTGGTATCAACAATAGAAGTTGACCCAAAATCTGGTATCAACAACTGAAGTTGATCCCCAAAAATGATCTAATAAAATTAGTGAACTTGGCATGAATCGAACACGCATCCTCTGAAATGGAGTCAGTTGTGCTACCATTGCACCACAGATTCGTCTCCCACGACTCACCACCCACCGCCCTCACCACACACCTCCATGCAACCACCTTCTCACCTATACCAACAACAAACCACATTCTCGCTCCACCAACAATACCAAAAACGAACCACAAAAACTCCAACAGCACCACACACTGCCATCAGGTTCACACGTTTATCAGTACACACATACACAACTAGCTAACTCAACTATATATTTTAAATAGAAGACATAAGGGCAAAAAAAGCACAATACAAAACAAACCACAAATCTCTTAAACTGAGAACTCTATATGAACAGAGCTTGTCCAACTTAAACAATGGATCAAAACTTGCCAGTACAAAGAACAAGGGTTCTCCTACAAGATAAATCAGTGACGCACTGCAGTCTACAGACTTGTCAGCAAATCCAATAAAAGAAAAATGAACCATTGAAACTTGAAAGATGCAAAAACGTGTGAAATAACAAAATCATACTCCATTGTTCTGTAGCTACAAATTCAATTGTCGTCTAAATTTTCACTACCTTGATTGGGGCCTCCTAAAACAAGAGAAAACATCTACCGGCGATCAGGATGTCGAGGAGAGTAGACAGAGACACAGACAGAGAAATATATATTGTATGTAACAAGCTCTAAATATTGGAACAACACCTTAAATATCAACTGAGAATAGACGTTAGAGATTATCATAATGCCTTTGAATCAGTTCAAAAGGGGGTTTTGAGTCCCCACCACTGTTCCCATATAAAACCATTTTCCAATCCATGATGTTCTACCGCCCCTGATTCAAAAAATTAAAAAAAAATATGTGAACACTTACTTGTAAGAAAACAAATTGAGGAAGAAAATCAAACACACTATATATAAACAAACACCCTTTGTTTCTCCTCCTACTAGTTCACCTAAAAAATTAGGCTAAGAACCAGAAATGTGGACACACAAAGGCTGAGAAAGAGACCCACTTTTACAAAGAAATAAATACTTGAGGAGAGGTGATTACAAAAGTAGGGTTGGGTGAGATCCGTGAGAGTAACTCAATGCAATGGACAATGGTCCATCTCTGTATTAAGCATTATCCTTTTTCATAGTGCAATATGCAATCCTGGTATCACTTAGCTGGAGACATGATAACTGTTTGAAATCTAATGTGTTTTCTTAGCAAGCTAACGCATCATACGTATATAATCATGCCATGAATTTTATCATTTTGACAAGTTTAGCATTGGAGAAAAAACACCAACACAAATACTAGTGTCATCTCAATTACCACCCTCACCACTACAGTAAAATCCACCACCATCACCTCCACAGAAACAACATCCACACCACCACAACCACAAACTGACACCAACAACAGTGGTGCAACATCCACCACCACTAATGTAAACACAACTACCACCGCCACCTATGCAACAACACATGCCACCACCATCACCACAACAATATCCACACTACCATCCCTATAGTCAACTATCGATTTAAAATCACCAAAGAAATCTTCATCAATCTAAAAGAGTAAACGCAAGCAATTGACAATCATTCCTAATATCAGAAACTCAAGACATACATAGCATGGTCGAAATTAAATTTGTAACAAGAGAGTTTATGTTAATGTTCAATACATCAACCAAGTAATGAATTAGAATGAAAAATAAGAGATCTAAATTACCTTTCTATTCGTTTTATACGAATGATTCTTTAGTTCCAATTATTAATGAATACTTTTATCGTCTCTCTTCCCAATCGATACAGAGAATCTTTAGCAACTAACACCGATATCATTTATTTTAGGTTTATCAACCCAAATCCAGTAAAAATCGAAATGAATCTAACGTTTCTGATTTTCGAGATTGGGTTTTGGAGATTAGTTTCTCGTTGATTAATCACCAGAAAGTCCATCTAAATTGATTGTTTAGGAGATGGTGGTCATGGTGATGATAGTAGGTGGTGGCGGAAATGGAGGTGGTGTTGGAACGGTGGTGGTGACGACGTAGAAGTGGTGGCTGTTTGGGGAAGAGGAAGAGCAGAGAGAAAACTTAGATCTGAATTTGAAAATAAAAATGAAACGATGGTTTCATTCAATGAGACGAGATTATGTGAAGGGTAAAGTTGGTATTGACAATTAAATTAATTTCCTTTTTAGAAGGTAGGGTATAATTAGTGTTGATAGAGGTATTTGTGAAGCCCATGCATAATAGGGCTATTTATCCAATTCCCACAATAATCAATAATAAATAAACTTAAAGGAAAATGAAATGATAAATAAAATAGTTTAGAAAATAAATTTTATAAGTTACAAAACATAAGGATAGAAGAAGTAGAAAGAGATGGAGATAGAGATTTTTAGAGAATAATGATAAAGAAAAAATCAAAAGGAGTTTGTAGCAATTGAGAGGTAGAATGTTTAATCCCTTTCTCTTTTGGTGTTTGTCCTTGTATTATTTTGTGTAGTTAGGCTTCTGAAATTTAGCTGCGTAATTTTATGCATCCGATTGATGAAGCTGGTTCTTGTGATATCTAACATGATCGGGTTTTACGGTTAAAATTTGAGAATAATCCACCGTAAATTGACTGTTGAATATTTCTTTTAGTTTCGATAAAGATTTCTGAATTTCTGGCCAGTTTCCATTTGCTGTGGTTTTGGTGTGTTTAGGAAATCTTAACGATTTTATAATAATTTATAGTATTGACAAAAGTCGTAGATATTTGTGATATCTTTCATTGTGATTTGGGTTTGCTCAATTCCAGGTTAATATGAATTTATCATGAATTTTTTGGTAATGACATGTAATCTGCCAAGTTTTTAAAATGTCATTTTAGTTCAATAAGTTTTGTTTGAACCGTTAGTATTATGTGAAATTTGTATAAGTTGTTGTTTATTGTGTTGTGTAGGTTCTCCTGAAATTTTAGGAAGGTCGGATGAATATTCACCTTGACGTGTAAAATGTAATATGGATGGAGTTAACTTGTTTGCATAAATGCTTGAAAGAAACTCATGTTGTGTGTCATATGTTAAGCCATGGTTGTTTGTATTGTTTATAAAATAATTTTAAGAATAAAATGAGTTCACGTTTTTCCGTTAGATGGAATATGATTCCATGCTAACGGTGGGTAATGATCCCCGAGAGTAAAATGGGTAATGATCCCCATGGGAACTTGTGTTTCCCGACCATCGATGGCGGTTGTTTGTACCGATAAACGATATATGGTGTACTAACCAAGGTTTTCGTACTGTGAATGAAATGGGTAATGATCCCCGAGAGCATATATGGGTATGATCCCCATAGGAACTTTTGTTCCTGACCATCGATGGAGGTTGTTCGTGCCGATAAACGATAGGTGGTTGTACGAACCAAGGTTTTCATACCGTGAACTCATGGTTATTTGATGTGATGACAATATTAATGTATGAATCATGTGTTGAAATCTATATTATATGATTTGTTGGAATACATGATTGGTGTTATGAACTCATGTGGAAAATCTAATTCAATGAATGGTTGAACTCAAGTGTGAACTTGTACGGATGATTAATTGACAATTAAAATGGTATTGTAGACTCATGATTTATATGTGACTATGATAATGCGTAAATAAATGTGTTGAATCATTGATGAATGATTTGTTGACAAATATTTGATATTGTAAATTCATGACTTGTTATGAAAATATTAAATTATGAACTCATAATTGAGTATATAAATTGGATGATTTATTGATATAATATTGTGAAGTCTTATTTGAATTCTCAATTAAAATTATTTTTTAGAAACAATAGTGGTATTTTGAATTCACGGTTGAACAAATGAATTAGATGATTTAGTGAAAATAATACTTGTGGGGTAATTGGTTGAATATATATTCGTTGAAGTTCAACTATATTTCTCGTTGTATGTTATTTCTTGATAAAATGATTATGTTTGCATATCTTTAGAGAATGGGGTGCATTCTATTGAGATGTCATCTCACCCCAATTGACATCCTTGCAGATTAATCAGAGTGGCGCAAGGAAAGCTAGGAAGTGATTGAATTGTTTTATTGTATTGATTGAAATGTAGTTTGAAATAATATGTTTGGTTGAAAATGTTGTTAAAGATAATTTGTGGATTTATATGCTTCAATTTATGTTATATAAAGTCTCAACTATGTTTTGTGAAAAAGTAAATTAACAACAATAAAAAATGCATAAGTCTCTTTCTGACCCGTAACGTGTCATGTACCTGGGCTAGGATGCGTGAGGTAGTTTATTGTATCTGGAGGGTAGTTTAGGTACTTGAATATTGAGAGTTGTAACTCGGATATATTATCCAGACGAGTTGTATTCGGTCGGGTAGCTAATGAATATGTAGAACTTCATCTTCTTCACTAAATCCTTCTGCAACTTCTCCTATACAATGTCTTCGTATTACTATCCCCCTAATTCGTCCATTTCTTACTCTAATCCTCTATATCCTTCTATCTACCCCGATTTATCTCTTCCCTTATAAACCCCAACTATCATTTATCATCCAATTGTAGTGAAGACTACTATAAGTGGTATCAGAGCGGTCGATTCTCCGACCGCTACCATGGCCGCTGCAACATCTAAAGTTTCACGAGTAGAAGCATTAATTTCAGTAAAACAAGATTGTCTTCATAAGTTATAGTTGGACAAGCACAACATATCGGATTTTATTAAAGCTTTTTGTGACGATTTTACTGAATCATTCTGGGCTATATGGAACAACAATCATCAGGGCAGACCAACACCAAGTTTCGACGATGAAATTAGTGGCGTAGCTATTGACTCGCAGGTATAAACTGATGTTGATAAAGTAATCGATGAAAAACTTGAAGGAGTTCCTGTTGATTTAAATTCAGCTAGTAATTTCACTCAACAATCTTCAATTCCACCAGTACCAAATGAAGTTTTAGGTTCCTTTCCAGCAATAATTCGTTCTCACAGGTTTGATGAATCGAAGATGATGGAGGATGAAATTGTTTTCAATTCGAAATCAATTTCACTTGATTCAGGTGATTTGAGTTCAGTCGAAGGTAATTTTCAATCCAGTTATAAATATGATTCCTCTGTAACCGATGAATCTAGTGTTACTAATGAAGTTCAGGAACACAAGGAGAAATCGAATTTTCTGGATTATCAAGAGGGAAAACCGTTCAATTATGAACATAATTTTTTTCAATGTTGATATGGATTATCAATGTACAAACAGTGGTGTCAGGGACTGTAACATAAAAATCGGAATTCTAATGGTGCATTTAGACAGTTTGAAGGGTGGAAGTTCATTACAGATAATTACCTAAAACAAATACCATCATACTTCTTCAATTTTATCAGGTTGTACTCCTTTGCTCAATTAACTCAAACTTCTTCTATTAGTAGTGTTTCATCTAGTGTTAATTCTACTCGAATGATATTTGATAGAGGAAGAGAGTTCGATGACATTGTTTTGGAGTTAAATTCTTCCAGTGGGTATTGTTTAAAACTGGCGCAGTTTTAAACAATACCCACTGGAAGAATTTAACTCCAAAACAATGTCATCGAACTCTCTTCCTCTATCAAATATCATTCGAGTAGATTAACACTAGATGAAACATTACCAATAGAAGCAGTTTGAGTTAATTGCTCGATCGAGGTAAAGTGTGTAAGACCAGTTTGCACAACTCCTATTCGAAGATGTTAGTTGCAACAAATTCAGATTCATTTCAGAGATTACTTAACTACATTGGAAGTAATAATTATCATCTGGTTCTTTTGAATGCAAATAATTATGCAATTAGTTAAGTTGTAGTACCTGTGAAAACATCTCAAGGAGATAGTGAAGATTGTGACACATTGACTGCTGGAAGGGTATTTGATCGGGGAGGACGGCTAGAATCGATTAGGAATAGTTCTAAATTCTGCTTGAATACTCTTACTTCTGGTGTGTGTTTTCTTATGGGGTCATCCCGGATGAATGAGTATACTGGGAATTTTGTTTATGAACAGCTTAACAACTCAAAGGTGTTCACTGTCACCAATAACGAATTTTCAAGTGTTAAGTGTGTTGTTGTCTGTAGCCTTGATTCTGCTAGAACATTATTCGATCGTGGCAAGGAGATGGAAGCTATTGAGAGGTATTTATATTATATGGAAATAGTTTTAAACTCTACCTGGATGCAATTTGGTGTTTGATGATCCTTAATGAGTTGATATTAAGGCATAATTGTTATACAAATTTTGTTTCTGAGCTGAATTCTGGACACATATATCATTTTCTAACCTTGCTTCTGTATTCTTCTATGTGTTTGTGTGTTATAAGTAGTACCAATGGTAATGATTGCGAGTTCTGTGAAACAATATGGCATCCTGGTATTCTTCTTAGGACTGAAATTTTATCTCATGTCACAAGGGAAACCGTATATGTAAATGTGCAGAAATTGTTTGATCAATGGTTGGTTGAAAATATCAGTTTTACAACTCATAGGAAAGAGGTTCAAAAAAGTTTTATTGCAGAAAATTCGAAATCAATTCGAAACCTACAGGATTGCACAAACAGGAATGTTTATTAGTTGTTTCCGGTTGTCACATGTAGTGGTACAATATCTACAGCTGAAGACAACACTCATGAGATTATTGATCAAATGTTTTATAAATGTAAAAAGAGTTTCACTGGTAACAAAGGGTATCTTAAACTGCAACTGGGATATTGTTTACTTGAAATGTCTGAGGGCGTAATGCGCAGTTTGAATGGTGGAAGGTGCCTCTGTTGTAACCAGGATATTGCTGGAAGAGTATTTGATAAAGGCAGGTTGCCGGAGCTGATCATAAAGAGTACTAACTTCTGCGTAGATACTCTTGATCCTTGTATAATTGTTTTCAAGGGGTAAAAATTGATAATTGAGTACAGTGGGAATGTATTTTTGATTGTGACGAATGGTGGCAGCTCAGAGACTTGCGAGTTGTTTGATGAAACTTTGACTACTTACGACAAAGGAAAATAAATCTAGCAAGAAACTACAAATACTCAGTCAAGTGCCTAGTTGTCGTAGCTGGTGTTTTACTGGTGGTGGTTCTTTTTTGCTAGTTCAACAGGGGATACACCAAGAACTTACATTCCCCTTACATTACATTTTCAGGTATTCTGCCGCTAATGAAGGTTGGTTAGCTGAGTTCCGTAGGCAAATTTATCATCCATCGTGGTATTCACAGGTGATTACAGTGTATAAACTAGAAGATGATGTTCCTTGGATCCATGTATGTCCTCATGTGGTGCTTTTCTTAGTTGCTGACATTTATTTGAGACTCTTGAAGCTCAAGAGGGGTGACCGAAGGGAGGTATTCAGCGAAAGACTAGTGAGAATCATGGAAATACTGGTTGTGTTCAAGAGAGGTAAGAGCATGTCAAAAGAATTATTGAAAGAAACTATAGCAATTCTGAACTATATCGTGTGTGATATTATCATTATGGTCACTACTCGACAGCTCTTTCCTTGTGATAGACGAGTAATAGCTTTGTGGTTGGGAGACAAGGTTGAAGATGGTGGTAAATGGAGTGAGCTGGTAAGTTTATTAAAGACTCAGTTGGAGGTTATTATACTCATTTACTGTTCAGGTGTTGATGGCCATAACAGTGGGAAAATGTTAGCTCGTGCTTCAGTAGTAATTGTTATTACATTCTTGCGAATGAGTTTAACTGGTGCTGACAATGTTTTGGATTTGAACTTGGAGAACCTTGTGACAATTAATTTCCAGCAGCCGAAAGCCTTCTCTGTGGAGGATGGTAAGAATCTTGAGCCTCATATCCGCAAAAAAAAAGTTATCTTTTCCAGGCAAGAGGAGTTTTCTGTATTAGAAGTGCGGGTCTCTCTGGGTATACAACTGTATATGTATACTAATCAAATAGAATAAAACGTGAAGATACCCATTCTTGCCTCAACTGACATGGATTCTGATGATAGTGGGCTTGGCTTTCTAATGTTTTGGGCCCTACAAGGATAACTAGTGTTCATCGTTTCATTATCTCCTAATGGGTGTTACTGGGCATGTCACGTACTTGTTGTGGTTAAGGCTCAGTTCTCATCTTTGAGGACAAGGATAATTTGAAGGAGTGGGTATTTTTCATGTACCTGGGCTAGGATATGTAAGGTAGTTTTTTGTATCTGGAGGGTAGTTTAGGTACTTGAATATTGAGAGTTGTAACTCGAATATATTATCCAGACGATTTGTATTCGGTCGGGTAGCTAATGAATATGTAGAACTTCATCTTCCTCACTAAATCCTTCTGCAAATTCTCCTCTACAATGTCTTCTTATTACTATCCCCCTAATTCTTCTATTTCTTACTCTAATCCTCTATATCCTTCTATCTACCCCAATTTATCTCTTCCCTTAGAAACCCCAACTGTCACTGATGATACAATTGTAATGAAGACCACTACATAACGCTTCGAGTTCGGATCTACACACAGGTTTGATCCTGGTCCGGAACTCGGGGAGATACATAATTAGTAAATGCACATTACTAATTCTGAAATTTCCATACAAAATGAAATTAATAACCTTAATTAAAAGATTCTTAACTTACTAATGTTTCGATCCTGGGATTATCTTCCCTTATCCGTTAAGGAATATCTTTGAAAAATTATAAAAATAAACATTCACAGCACGTGCATTTGCCGAGCTTTAAAGGCCCGGATCGTAGCTTCATCATGGCGCACTGGGGAAGTTATGGCCTGCGGTGGAACGCACCAAAGTCGTAACTTTTCGGTCCGTCACAGTTGGTATCAGAGCAAGTTACGAGAAAACTCTAGGGACTTGTGCGGAGTGGACTCATTGGCGAGTATTTCCTTTAATAGAAAACTTAAAGTTGGAGAGTAGGCCAACTTTTGCGTGGAAAGAGTTTGTAACTGCTTTGACAGTTACTGTGCGAATCAAGTTGAGCTTGTTCAAGTACTGTGATTTTTCCTGGCCTAAGTGGCGCACCACTTACGAGTGGATATCCGGAAGACCTTCTGGGACGGTGGGTAGAAAATGGGACTGATCATCCGCATATATTGGAAACTGGCCAATGGTGTGTGTTTTCAGGCCCGACTAGCATCCCACTTACGAGTGGCAACATGGATGACCGCCAGGGACGGTGGGAAACTGGAAGCTGTTCCATACAGTACCTAGCTAAAACCTTGTCATTACGATGACATCTTCAACCTTGTGAAGTTTAGGGATTCTTGGGTGGTGGTATGGGACGCCATTCAGGATACCTGGTCGAGATATCCTCTTGGTACTTGCCAATTGCGATTCTTGGTATTGTTGTGGACAATTTTGGGTGCCTGGGCAGGTGGGATGGGACATGTGCTCAGAAGGTCTAAATTTTTGTCCATGACGACTTGAAGAAACTCGTGATTTCTGAGCATTTGGTATGGGACTTTTGCTCAGGAAATCAAAACCGAAAAGATTGTCCAAAATAGTTTTGGTTTTGAATTACCGGGACGAAATTCTTTGAAGGGGTGAAGAATGTAACACCCCGTGTTTTTATCATGAAGCATGCTAAAATATGTGCCATTGCTCGAGATGAAGCTTCATCCAAATCTTCTTTGCATAGTGAGATGCGTTTGGTCAATGACCAACGTTTGGTGCGAAAGCATATTGGCAAAAGTCCAATGTTGCATCATCATGATGCATTAGGCCAGTTGGGTAGGTGGCCTTGATCTTGCAGCGTAATCATTGCGCATTACGAAAGTTATTGGATTAAAGCCAATGTTGTACAAACATTGTGCATCAGCCTGAGAAGGCTGGCAGAACGAGTGGTGCACAATCATTGTGCATTAGCTAGAGAGGGATGGAGGAACATGTAGTGCACAATTATTGTACGCAATCATTGCGATGAACAGTGAAACACAATCATTTCGGGAGCTGGTGAGTGATTTTTCCTCCCCTTTCATACTTGTAGAAATTCCATTAAGACATATATAGGGAGGGGTGGTGAGTTGAAGGTGCATATGCAGACGATGTACCAAGTAAGCTTTATAGCTTAGCCGGAAGAGTATAAATGATTTATCAGGCTCATTTATAGTTGCGTAGCCTTTCGAAGATGGAATTTTATGCTTAGGCATCATTATGCCATGTCGCGGACCCGATGATGCATGATCATTATGCATCTTTGACAAAATGGCCTACGGACCAGGAAATTACCATCTTTGTCTGGCTACGGCCTTGCAAACGAGTTGGAATAAGTTTATGTACCTTGGAGGATGAACTACGGTATGTGCTTGATCCCTTTAGAGTAGGGAAGGGTACGTAGGCATCCGCAATGAGTTGCAGCATTGCCGGTCAAGCATTTTGTCGCTCATATCATCTAATTATGAGATGATTGGTACATTCTGGCTTCTCATATCATCTAGCTCGACGTAAGAGATGATTGTGTCCAAACTTGATGAGACAAGTTGCATTCCATTCACTGGATGCTCATACTTCCTATCAAGGCGTTCGACATAGGTTAGAAACCCGAGTGTCGTAATTTGGCGCAAGAGGAGTCCAATTCGATGGTAACCACCCAAACATCAAGACATGACGATCTATAGATCCACATGGTCACCAAAATTAATTCCATCGTTTAGGGCCTCAAATATTCGTTTTTGCCGTTTTAGGAATGTTTTTCGATTACTTAATAAAACCCTTCGCAGAACAACAGTAAGCTGGAACGGTGCGGAAACTAAGTTAGCTGCATCATGCTCCAAGAGAATGATTTCAAAGGAAAATGTACGTGCATTTGCCTAGCTTTAAAGGCCCAGATCGTAGATTCATCATGGTGCACCGGG
Source organism: Papaver somniferum (assembly GCF_003573695.1). Taxonomy (NCBI): domain Eukaryota; kingdom Viridiplantae; phylum Streptophyta; class Magnoliopsida; order Ranunculales; family Papaveraceae; genus Papaver; species Papaver somniferum. Next base: position 30,257 of record NW_020628930.1, read on the forward strand.
GAAGTTATGGCCGGCGGTGAAACGCGCCAAAGGCGTAATTTTCCGGTCCGTCACAGTTGGTATCAGAGCAAGTTCCGAGAAAACTCTAGGGGCTTGTGCGGAGTAGACCCATTGGTGATTATTTCCTTTAATAGAAAACTTAAAGTTGGAGAGTAGGCCAAATTTTGCGCGGAAAGAGTTTGTAACTGCTTTGTCAGTTACTGTGTGAATCGAGTTGAGCTGGTTCAAGTACTGTGAGTTTGCATGGCCTAAGTGGCACACCACTTACAAGTGGATATCCGGAAGACCGTCTTGGACGGTGGGTAGAAAATGTGATTGATCATCCCCACACATTGTAAACTGGCCAATGGTGTGCGTTGTCAGGCCCAGCTAGCATCCCACTTAGAGTGGAAACATGGATGACCGTCAGGGACGGTGGGAAACTGAAAGCTGTTCCACACAATACCTTGCTAACATCTTGTCAATCCGATGACAACTTCAATCTTATGAACTTTAGGGATTCTTGAGTGGTGGTTTCGGACGCCATTCAGGATACCTGGTCGAGATAAACTCTTGGTATTATTGTGATTCTTGGTATTATTGTGGACACTTTTGGATGCATGGGCGGGTGGTATGGGACATGTGCTCAGAAGGCATAAATTTTTATTCATGACGACTTGAAGAAACCTGTTATTTCTGAGCATATGGTATGTGACTTCTGCTCAGAAAATCCAAACCGAAGAGATTGTCAAAAATAGTTTTGGTTTTGAATTTCGGGACTAAATTCTTTGAAGGGGTGAAGAGTGTAACACCCCGTGTTTTTAGCATGGAGCATGCGAAAAGATGCGCCATTGCTCGAGATGAAGCTTCATCCAAAGATTCTTTGCATAGTGAGATGCGTTTGGCCAAGGGCCAATGTTTGGTGCGAAGGCATATTGGCAAAAATCCACTGTTGCATCATCATGATGCAATATGCCAGTTGGGTAGTGGCCTTGAGCTTGCAGCGTAATCATTGCGCATTACAAAGGTTATTGGCTTAAAGCCAATGTTGCACACACATTGTGCATCATCCAGAGAAGGCTGGCAGAACGAATGGTGCATAATCATTGCGCATTAGCCAGAGAGGGATGAAGGAACATCTAGTGCACAATCATTGCACGCAATCATTACGATGAAAAGTGAAACACAATTATTACGGGGAGTTGGCGAGTGATTTTTCCTCCCCTTTCCATACTTGTAGAAATT
>NW_020628930.1:32480-32703 GCF_003573695.1 Papaver somniferum
TTTTCTAAACTATTTTATTTATCATTTCATTTTCCTTTAAGTTTATTTATTATTGATTATTGTGGGAATTGGATAAATAGCCCTATTATGCATGGGCTTCACAAATACCTCTATCAACACTAATTATACCCTACCTTCTAAAAAGGAAATTAATTTAATTGTCAATACCAACTTTACCCTTCACATAATCTCGTCTCATTGAATGAAACCATCGTTTCATTTT
>NW_020628930.1:33703-53218 GCF_003573695.1 Papaver somniferum
AGGACATCCATTAATCATAATAGAAATCTTGGCCGAGTGAAGAATATTGAGAAGCCAATTACACCAGTTCTCAGAAAAACCATATCTATGAAACACTTCAATAACAAATTCCTAACTTACCGTATCAAAATATTGGGCAATCTCAAGTTTGAGGCCAACATTCCCAAAATTCCTCTTTGTGCTAATCTCACTGATCAGTTCAGACGCCAAAACAATATTTTCATGAATGTTTCTACCTTTCATAAAAGCGACTTGTTCCTCAGAAATCAGCTTATTAAGCACCGTGCCCAACCTAGAATCCATAATCTTTGTGATGATTTTGAAGAAAAAATTGATTAGACCAATTGGTCTATAATCCTTGATAGCATCAGACTTGTTATTCTTTGGGATAAGAACAATAAAACTAGAGTTAATACCATTTGGGATTTTCTGCATCGCCCGACAGTTTTCAATCGCATTAAAAATATATCTAGAAATAATGTCCCAACAAGTTCTATAGAAAGAACCTGTAAATCCATCAGGGCCAGTAGCAGAATCCGCACCCAAGTCAAAAACAACTTCTTTAACTTCCGCCAAAGATGAAATAACATCCATAAAAGCACACTCAATAGCAGTAATGCTCTCATGTTCATATTCGAACAACTCTGGATCAATGTTGACATCTCCACCATTAAACTTTACTTGATAACGATTAACAATGAAGTCCTTAATTTCATCCTGCAAAATCAAAGTACAGTTAGTGGAAACCTTCATTTCTGATATACCATTAAGACTCCTCCTCATGCGAATGTTGTTGTGAAAAAATGAGTGTTCTGATCACCGTCCTCCAGCAAGTTTTCTCTCGATTTTTGTTTAAGCATTGTAGCCAGCTCAATGCGCACATCTTCGGAAACTTTCTTAGCATCTGCAACTTTAAGAAATTGAATTTCACATCTCGTATTTTGATCGAGAAGATCATTCTCCAACTCCAACTTAAGCTCAGCCTGTTTCAGCCGAAAATTAACATCACCATAGACAGTTCTGTTTCATATCTTCAATGCATCCCGAAGCCTCTTCAATTTGGAAGTGAAAAAAAAAGGTGGAGCACCATCTTGCCACAACCTCCAATTTTCCTCTACAAAACTCAAAAAAGTAGGATGTGAAAGCCACGTCTTTTGAATTCTGAAAGGAACCCTTTTAGGCCTTGGATTCTCAACAACATAGCCAAATAAAGGCGAAAGATCCGAGCATACCCGCGGCAAAGACTTACATCTCCAATTAGAGTATTTTTCATACCAAACATCATTTACAATCGCTCTATCATGTTTAGAAACAATTCTATGAATCCCACTCCGAAAATTTGACCAAGTATACTTCTTTCCAAGCGCATCTGCTTCCACCAAACCATTGTCAGAGATCCAACTTCGAAACTCATTCATATAAATTTATTTAATCGGCTTGCCACCCTTCTTTTCCTCCAATATCAACACACAATTAAAATCCCCCAAAACCAACCAAGGAATGGATATAAAACCCAGTCCTAGCTGACGCCAAAGTGTTTTCCGTGATACTGGATTATATGAAGCGGGAACTGCCGTGATTAAATCTCCAGAAAATTCTAGAGTAATGGCTTGTGTTGATGAAGATAAGACATTTGGCTTAGCCAAAGTATTTCTCCACAAAATCCAAAGATTTCCTTTCTCCCCACCAGTCTCATTAGTGACAACATCCTCACAAAAATCAATTAATTACATCTTCCTGAAAAATGCACAGTGCAGAAAATTTGAGGCTCCGCAATACATATTATGTCAGGACTGTGCAAGTGATAAAGCTCCTCCAACTTGGCCCTTGCACCATCCTTAGCAAAGCCTTGAGCATTCCAATAGAATACCCGCATTAAGGAACAAACGAATTAGAAGGGCTTGCCGAACCCTTTTCATCACCTTTTCGTGTTTTAATTCTACCTCTTCTACCAATAATAGCTAATCCTTGAGCTTCCTCCTCAGATTGCGTTGCTGTAGTAGTGCTCTTTTTCGCTATTTTAACACCTTTTCTAGCCAACGCATCCAGCTTCTTCTTGGCAGTTTTCTCCTTTTTCAATCTATCTGCATCACCCTTTGAAGCCTCCAATTCTAATTTATGTGCCTCATCTTCCACAATATTTGTAGAAATAATGGATTGCTTTGGATCTAGAGATAAATCTAAATCTTCAACCTCAGCCTCCTTCTCAACTTTATCATCATCACCCTCGTTACCAAGTTCAAACCTATTGGAAAGCGTTAACTGTTCCAGGGATCTAACCGGTGAGTTTCTTCTTGAAGTTCTAGTGGCCTCACTAAAACTGGAATCATCGTCTTCAACATTCAGAGTAGGAATGTTACAAATAGGGGCCGCCTCCTCCATTACTGCAGTTTCTCTTTCAGGGACAAACAAAATGGGTTGGACTTCAGTTTGCTGCTTCCTTTCCAATGCCTTGTTTCTCAGATAATCAAGTTTTATCTTAGTTATTTCCTGCTGAATCCGAGCAACCTCAGCCTCAACCTGACGCTGCCTAGCTTCCTTCTTCATGGCCTCATAATTTTTAAAAGCTGCGAACTTTAACTCCTCCAGGTTCTCAGAATCACTCGTCTCAGCAACTTCCTCATCCTCATTGTGCTTCCCAGCATTAACCGCACCATCGTTGCTCTTCTCAGGTTGAGGATCACAATCATTGTGCTTCTCGATATCACAATCATTGTGCTTCTCGATATAACAATCATTGTGCTTCTCGGATTCATCATCATTGCGCTTCTCGGAATTGCCATCAACGGATTTTGACGCATCATCATGCATCCCATGTTCCTCTCCGAGATCACTAGTATTTTCACCATCGTCATCCCCATTATTTAGAGGGCTTTGGAAATGATATGCACCCCCGTAGAAATCTCCATAATAGACTTCTTAGCTTTAGGATCCTCTTCAGGCTTGGTAGTAACGAAAATTGGATCATTATGCTTGGTATTAGCCGCAACATTGTTGCCATTGCTTTCCCCATTGTCACCTCCATTGCCACCACCATTACCATTGTTTTTAGGAATCGTATCCTTCTTCCAAAAAATTTTAAGGTCATCCATGTCTGCCACAAGTGATTTTCTAATAACAGGATCAGTTTCAGCATCAACTTGTTCCTTAAGATCATCGTATTTCTTTGTTCTAAAATCAATTATCTTATGACCAACAGATTTGCAATAATCACAAAAATCCAGCCTGTTTAAGATCTCATAATCCTGAACAAAAATTTCATCATTCTCTTCACCATCAATTAGAATTCTTCTCAAAGGTTGAGAAAAATCAATATCTACCAAACACGCTGGGAAATATCCATATTCATGGCATAAAGTACGTGGGTCAACCGCCACCAGCTTACCAAGAACTCTTGCAACACGAAAATTTTTTTCTTCATCCCAAAACTCCATTGGTATTGCATTGAAACGAACCCAAACAGCAGCCCTGGTTACCTTGTCCTTTTCAGGATTGAACATAGGTGTCCAGGGATGGATTTTAAGCTGTTGAACACCCTCACCAGATTTAATCTTCCATGGGCCATCAAAGCTAATATGTTTACGATCATCTTCAATCTTCAGGGTCAGATGTGAAGATTATGCAGGGTCAGCTGTGAAGATATCAGTCATATCACTTGGCATTGCAGAACTGCTAAGAAGACATGGGCTTGGGTGGCTGGAATTTTCAATCTGCAGGCAAACGAAAATCTTGTAACCTCTTACAAGGCTGCAAAGGGAAGCAGTAGAATGGTGAAGGATCTGTGGCTTGTTGCTAATCTTGCAATAGTTACGGAATTATGGAGAATGCACAACATGGCTTATTTTGATAATATGCGTGTTCGATGGCTTGGCTTTAAAGGGAGAGTTTATCAGGTAATCCGTGATAACTAAATTAGAATGAAGGGACATATGTTTAATACTTTGGAAGATTTGCGCATCTTGGATTTTTTTAGGGTCAAGCATAGATCATGCAAGACTTCTATTCCGCTCGAATTGAGTTGGTCACCACCTAACCCAGGTGAAATCATGATTTGTTGTGATGGTGCATCCCGTGGTAATCCTGGCCAAGCTGGTTCTAGAGTTATTTTTCGTGACTCCAATTCGGATGTGCTTGGTGTTCACTGTGTTGGGCTTGGCTGGCAAACAAATTACTATGCAGAAGTGTGTGCGGTTATATATGGTGCAATTGTTGCGAAGCAGTGGAATATTGTGAATCTTTGTGATAGGTCTGACTCTTTTAGTTGCATTCTGGCACTTCATAAGGACGAATTTCCGTGGCAATTGACGCAGATATGGAAGATGGCAAATAAGTTTTATACAAGTATACGCTATGTTCATAGTTACAGAGAAGTTAATTTTTCAGCTGACACTTCGGAAAAGATAGTATGTTTGTTGGCCGAAGATGTTTATGAGTTTCATGAGGGTAGGACAAGCTTTATTCATTCTTTAGAATGGCCTGGAAAGGTTTACTTTCATTTCAAATAGGATTTATTAGTGTGTAGCCTTGAGGCTAGGCGTTAATATGGCCTGACCCTGTACAGTTCCGTTTTTTTACTTTTAATGTTATTTTTTGGTCGAGTAAAAACGTTTACGATCATCTTTGTTATCAAGCTTGATGACAAAGTACCCCTTCTTCCATGAAATGAATTGCACCGAACCTATAAGCTTCCATTGACTTAATAGACCCCTTTTAATATCTTCAAATTTTAGGGTTTTGAAAAAAATCAAACGCCCGACCAAACTAAATCACCAAAAAGCCTTGATCCTGGCATGAGTTTTACGAGGAATTTTAATCAAAACATCATTGTTCGTTGTAGAATATATTGGAGGATGAGATAAAGTTTCGGCATCAATCTTTGATAAAACATGTGTTCTCTTCCTTAATATGGCTACATAAGAACCCTTATTCGAGCCATTATTTTTCTCAAGTAAATTCCCAGATGCACCATGATTGCCATTACCCGACGCGCCATGATTTCTATTCCCAGACGCACCATGATTGACATTACCAGACGCGCCATGATTTTTGTTCTCCGACCCGTCATGATTGCTATCTTCAAGTTGTTTTCTATTCTCGAAAGAACTAGGGTTTGTAGCGTTATTCCTTGGAATATAGACACGCATAGCGCGTGATTGATTCCTAATATTTCCTCTTGTTTGATCATCATGTTGGTTGCCTAAAATAGGAAGATTATTGCTTTGATTTTGCGCCATTAGAGCGCAAAATCGAGAGAACCCTAAAAAACGCACAAGAAAACAAGAAGGGAGAAAAACCGGAGCTTCCTCTCATGAAACCCTAGGTTTCACTTTTTACTTGTAGAAATTCCATTAAGACATATATAGGGAGGGGTGGTGAGTTGAAGGTGCATATGCGGACTATGTACCAAGTAAGCTTCATAGCTTATACGGAAGAGTGTAAATGATTTCTAAGGCTTATTTATAGTTGCGTAGCCTTTCGAAGAGGGCATTTGATGCATAGGGATCATTATGCCATGTCGCGGACCCGATGATGCATGATCATTATGCATCTTTGACGAAATGGCCTACAGACCGGGCCATTACCATCTTTGCCGGGCTACGGCCTTGCAAACGAGTTGGAATAAGTTTCTGTCCCTTGGAGGATGAACCACGATATGTACTTGATCCCTTTAGAGTAGGGAAGGGTACGTAGGCAGCCGCAATGAGTTGCAGCATTGTCGGTCCAGCATTTTGTCGCTCATATCATCTAATTGTGAGATGATTGCGACATTCTGGCCTCTCATATCATCTGGCTGGACGTAAGAGATGATTGTGGCCAAAATTGATGAGGCAAGTTGCATTCCATTCACTAAATGCTCATACTTCTTATCAAGGCGTTCGACATAGGCTAAAACCCCGAGTGTCGTAATTTGGCTCAAGAGGAGTCCATTTCGATGGGAAACGACCCAAAGATCAAGACATGTCAATCTCTAGATCCACATGGTCACCACAATTTAGCCAAATTCCATCGTTTAGGGCCTCAAATGGTCGTTTCTGCCATTTTAGGAATGTTTTTGGTTTACTTAATGAAACCCTTACCAGAAAAAGGGTAAGTTGGAAAGGTGCGGAAGCTAAGTTAGCTGCATCATGCTCCAAGAGCATGCTTTCAAAGAAAAATGGACGTGCATTTTCCTAGATTTAAAGGCCCGGATCATAGCTTCATCATGGCGCACCGGGGAAGTTATGGCCTGCGGTGGAACGCGCCAAAGGCGTAATTTTCCGGTCGGTCACAGTTGGTATCAGAGGAAGTTTCGGGAAAACTCTAGGGACTTGTGCTGAGTGGACTCATTGGCGATTATTTCCTTTAATGGAAAACTTAAAATTGGAGAGCATGCCAACTTTTGCGCGAAAAGAGTTTGTAACTTCTTTGTCAGTTACTGTGCGAATTGAGTTGAGCTTGTTCAAGTATTGTGAGTTTGCCTGGCCTAAGCGGCACACAACTTACGAGTGGATATCCGGAAGACCGTCTGGAAAGATGGGTAGAAAATGGGACTGATCATCCCCACACATTGGAAACTGGCCAATGGTGTGCGTTGTCAGGCCCGACTAGCATCCCACTTACGAGTGGCAACATAGATGACCGTCAGGGACGGTGGGCAACTGGTAGTTGTTCCACAAAGTACCGTGCTAAATCTTGTCATTATGATGACATCTTCAACCTTGTGAACTTTAGGGATTCTTGGGTGGTGGTATGGGACGCCATTCAGGATACCTGGTCGAGATATCCTCTTGGCACTGGCTAATTGTGATTCCTGGTATTGTTGTGGACACTTTTGGATGCCTGGGCAGGTTGTATTGGACATGTGCTAAGAAGATCTAAATTTTTGTTCATGACGACTTGAAGAAACCCGTGATTTCTGAGCATCTAGTATGGGACTTTTGCTCAGGAAATCCAAACCGAAGAGATTTTCAAAAATAGTTTTGGTTTTGAATTTCGGGGACGAAATTCTTAAAAGGGGTGAAGAGTATGAACACCCCGTGCTTTTAGCATGGCGCATGCTAAAAGATGTGCCATTGCTCGAGATGAAGCTTCATCCAAAGCTTCTTTGCATAGTGAGATGCGTTTGGCCAAGGACCAACGTTTGGTGCGAAGGCATATTGGCAAAAATCCAATATTGCATCATCATGATGCATTAGGCCAGTTGGGTAGGTGGCCTTGAGCTTGCAGCGTAATCATTGCACATTACGAAGGTTATTGGCTTAAAGCCAATGTTGCACAAATATTATACATGAGCCAGAGAAGGCTGGCACAACGAGTGGTGCACAATCATTGTGAATTATCCAAAGAGGGATGGCAGAACAGGTAATGCACAAACACTGCACGCAATCATTGTGATGAATAGTGAAACGCAATCATTATGGGTATTTCGTGAGTGATTTTTCCTCCCCTTTCCATACTTGTAGAAATTCCATTAAGACATATATAGGGAAGGGTGGTGAGTTGAAGGTGCATATGCGTACTATGTAACAAGTAAACTTCATAGCTTAGTCGGAAGAGTATAAATGATTTCTAAGGCTCATTTATAGTTGCGTAGCCTTTAGAAGAGGGCATTTGATGCTTATGTATCATTATGCCATGTCGCGGACCCGATGATGCATGATCATTATGCATCTTTGAAGAAATGGCCTATGAACCAGGCCATTACCATCTTTGCAGGGCTACGGACTTGCAAACGAGTTGGAATAAGTTTTTGTCTCTTGGAGGATGAACTACGATATGTACTTGATCCTTTTAGAGTACGGAAGGGTACGTAGGCAGCCGCAATGATTTGTAGCATTGTTGGTCCAGCATTTTGTCGCTCATATCATATAATTGTGAGATGATTGCGACATTATGGCCTCTCATATTATCTGGCTTGACGCAAGATATTATTGTGGCTAAAATTGATGAGGCAAGTTGCATTCTATTCACTGGATGCTCATACTTCTTATCAAGGCGTTCGACATAGGCTAACAACCCGAGTGTCGTAATTTGGTTCAAGAGGACTCCATTTCGATGAGAAACGACCCAAATATCAAGACATGTGAACCTATAGATCCACATGGTCACCACAATTTATCCAAATTCCATTGTTTATGGCCTCAAATTGCCGTTTTTTCCGTTTTAGGAAAGTTTTTGGTTTTCTTAATAAAACCCTTCGCTAAACAAAGGTAAGTTGGAACGGTGCGAAAGCTAAGTTAGCTACATCATGCTCCAAGTGCATGCTTTCAAAGGCAAATAGACGTTCATTTTCCTAGCTTTAAAGGCCCGCATCGTAGCTTCATCATGGCGCACCGGGGAAGTTATGGCATGCGGTGGAATGCGCCAAAGTCGTAATTTTTCGGTCCGTCACAGTTGGTATCAGAGAAAGTTCCGAGAGAACTCTAGGGACTTGTGCGGAATGGACTCATTTACGAGTATTTCCTTTAATGGAAAACTTAAAGTTGGAGAGTAGGCCAACTTTTACGCGGAAAGGGTTTGTAACTGCTTTGTCAGTTACTGCGCGAATCGAGTTGAGCTTCTTCAAGTACTGTGAGTTTGCCTGGCCTAAGTGGCACACCACTTACGAGTAGATATCCGGAAGGCCGTTTGAGATGGTGGGCAGACAATGGGACTAATCATCCCCACAAATTGGAAACTTGCCAATGGTGTGCGTTGTAAGGAAATCCAAAATCATTGTGCATCAGCCAGAGAGGGCTGGCGGAACAAGTAGTGCACAATCATTGCACGCAATCATTGCGATGAACAATGAAACGCAATCATTGCGGGGAGTTGGTGAGTGATTTTTCCTCCCCTTTCCATACTTGTAGAAATTCTATTAGGACATATATATGAAGGGGTGGTGAGTTGAAGGTGCATATGCGGACTATGTACCAAGTATGCTTCATAACTTAGCCGGAAGAGTATAAATGATTTCTAAGGCTCATTTATAGTTGCGTAGCCTTTCGAAGAGGGCATTTGATGCTTAGGCATCATTATGACATGTCACGGACCTGATGATGTATGATCATGTTGTATCTTTGACGAAATGGCTTAGGGACCAGGCCATTACCATCTTTGCTGGGCTACAGCCTTGCAAACTAGTTGGAATAAGTTTTTGTCTCTTGGAGGATGAACTACGGTCTGTGCTTGATCCCTTTATAGTAGGTAAGGGTACGTAGGTGATAGACGCATTTATCTGTCTATTTTCATCTCGATTTTGTATAATGTTAGTTCCCATTTTTGTACTTATTATGGTGTTTTATGTGTTTGTAGGTATTTTTGGAGAAATAAACATGTGCGGAGAAATTGGCTCTAAAAGTGGTATTTGCGCGCGTGGGAGGAAAACACTACATGCACCCCTCATTTGGATAAGGGGAACCTCAATTACTAAAGGGAACTCCATGGTTATTTACACCCCAGGCATTCCCAAAGGCAGATGCTAAAGTCACCCCTATTCTGGTTAGGGGGACTCCATCCCTTTGCTTTTGAAGAGACGGAATTGGCGGGAAAGTTCAAGCTGCACTGCAAACTTTCCTGGATTGATTGGGACGATTTTTACTCGAGATTTCTCACATGATAGGATTGGTTGGGCCCTGTCATGACTAAACAGGGTTTGTAGGTCTTCTAGAATCGAAAATATAAGCAGGTACATCGAATCTCGACGAAATAGGAAAAAAACAGAATATCGGGTTACTTGAGTAAAGAGGGAAGATATTATACCTAGACTGATATATATTGAGTCCTAGAAGAGTTTTGAAGAACCGAGTATCTGTTATTAACGCGTGAGGATAAACAGGAAAAGAAATATCCTTGACTTTCACGGAAAGGAAAAAAAACAGAAACCGAGTTATTCTCGGATTTATCTTGTGATTTGGTGGACTTGTGGAGTATATATTATATGTACACGAGTCATAGGCGGATATGAAGTGTTTTGGGGTCGAGAAGAGACCACAGAGAGGCCGGAGGAGCGAAGAACAAGGAGTTGCAGGAATGTTCCCCTGCTGCTGCTGAAGAAGACGAAGAAGCTCAAGAACACGAAGAACGGACTTCCCAGGACCGTCGTTCTTCAACAGTGCCAGCAGCAGGTTCAATCTATCGTTGTTTACAACATTATACCTCTATCGTTTATTTCTGGACGCCTTATGTGGGTCATAGATTTGTTGTTTTATATTTTTTTCACTCTTTTAATCAAGTTTTGAGCATCAATTATGTATTTTGAGAACATGATTAATATGAGTAGCTGAACCCAATCTCAGGGGTGATGGAGGAAGCCATTCTTCCAAAAGTTATGTGGTAAATTTATTTAAATTTATTTATGAAATTCTTTTATGATTAATTGCACCGAATGAAAATTGAGTAAATGATTTTTATGAATCAATTGTGTTTTCTCTTGATGAAATATACTTAGTATATTGCTTTTGATATTTCATGCTTGGGATTAACAATGGATGTTTTGAAAATCTGATTTAGGCAATGATTAGAATCAAAATTACTTTTGATTGGAATTATAATGTCTAGAATTACATGATAAGAACTATCATTGAATCACATGAATTTTGGTGTATGGTGAAATCCTGAACCCTGGTCTTTCCATAATATTTACATCACCTTTGAATTTATTTTGTTTTATCTTTATTTTTAATAAGTCTAAAAAATTATTTCCTTCACAAGTCTGAAAAGTACCCTTTTTACCACTAAAACTACAACATCATTTGAGAACCATTAGTAGGCAGACGTAATGATTTGCAACATTTCGGTCCAGCATTTTGTCGCTCATATCATCTAATTGTGAGATGATTGTGACATTCTGGCCTCTCATATAATCTGGGTCGACGTAAGATATTATTATGGCCAAACTTGATGAGGCAAGTTGCATTCCATTCACTGGATGCTCATACTTCCTATAGAGGCGTTCAACATAGGCTAAAAACCCGAGTGTCGTAATTTGGCTCAAGAGGAGTCCATTTCGATGGAAAACGGCCCAAAGATCAAGATATTTTGATCTATAAATCCACATGGTCACTACAATTTAGCCAAATTCCATCGTTTAGGGCCTCAAATGGCCGTTTTTGCCATTTTAGGAAAGTTTTTGGTTTACTTAACAAAACCCTTCGCAGAACAAGGGTAAGTTGGAACAGTGCGGAAGCTAAGTTAGTTGCATCATGATCCAAGAGCATGCTTTCAAAGGAAAATGGACGTGCATTTACCTAGCTTTAAAATCCCGGATCGTAGTTTCATCATGAGCACCGGAGAAGTTATGGCCTGCGGTGGAACGCGCCAAAGGCGTAATTTTCCTGTCCGTCACAGTTGGTATCAGAGCAAGTTCCGAGAAAAATCTAGGGAATTGTGCGGAGTGGACTTATTGGCGAGTATTTCCTTTAATGGAAAACTTAAAGTTGGAGAGTAGGCCAACTTTTACGCGGAAAGAGTTAGTAACTGCTTTGTTAGTTACTGTGCGAATAGAGTTGAGCTTGTTCAAGTACTGTGAGTTTGCCTGGCCTAAGTGGCACACCACTTACGAGTGGATATCCGGAAGGCCGTCTGGGTTGGTGGGCATACAATGGGACTAATCATCCCCACAAATTGGAACTTGCCAATGGTGTGCGTTGTCAGGCCCGACTAGCATCCCACTTACGAGTGACAACCTGGATGACCGTCAGGGACGATGGGAAACTGGAAGTTGTTCCACAAAGTACCGTGCTAAATCTTGTCATTATGATGACATCTTCAACCTTGTGAACTTTAGGGATTCTTGGGTGGTGGTATGGGACGCCATTCAGGATACCTGGTCGAGATATCCTCTTGGCACTGGCTAATTGTGATTCCTGGTATTGTTGTGGACACTTTTGGATGCCTGGGCAGGTTGTATTGGACATGTGCTAAGAAGATCTAAATTTTTGTTCATGACGACTTGAAGAAACCCGTGATTTCTGAGCATCTAGTATGGGACTTTTGCTCAGGAAATCCAAACCGAAGAGATTTTCAAAAATAGTTTTGGTTTTGAATTTCGGGGACGAAATTCTTAAAAGGGGTGAAGAGTATGAACACCCCGTGCTTTTAGCATGGCGCATGCTAAAAGATGTGCCATTGCTCGAGATGAAGCTTCATCCAAAGCTTCTTTGCATAGTGAGATGCGTTTGGCCAAGGACCAACGTTTGGTGCGAAGGCATATTGGCAAAAATCCAATATTGCATCATCATGATGCATTAGGCCAGTTGGGTAGGTGGCCTTGAGCTTGCAGCGTAATCATTGCACATTACGAAGGTTATTGGCTTAAAGCCAATGTTGCACAAATATTATACATGAGCCAGAGAAGGCTGGCACAACGAGTGGTGCACAATCATTGTGAATTATCCAAAGAGGGATGGCAGAACAGGTAATGCACAAACACTGCACGCAATCATTGTGATGAATAGTGAAACGCAATCATTATGGGTATTTCGTGAGTGATTTTTCCTCCCCTTTCCATACTTGTAGAAATTCCATTAAGACATATATAGGGAAGGGTGGTGAGTTGAAGGTGCATATGCGTACTATGTAACAAGTAAACTTCATAGCTTAGTCGGAAGAGTATAAATGATTTCTAAGGCTCATTTATAGTTGCGTAGCCTTTAGAAGAGGGCATTTGATGCTTATGTATCATTATGCCATGTCGCGGACCCGATGATGCATGATCATTATGCATCTTTGAAGAAATGGCCTATGAACCAGGCCATTACCATCTTTGCAGGGCTACGGACTTGCAAACGAGTTGGAATAAGTTTTTGTCTCTTGGAGGATGAACTACGATATGTACTTGATCCTTTTAGAGTACGGAAGGGTACGTAGGCAGCCGCAATGATTTGTAGCATTGTTGGTCCAGCATTTTGTCGCTCATATCATATAATTGTGAGATGATTGCGACATTATGGCCTCTCATATTATCTGGCTTGACGCAAGATATTATTGTGGCTAAAATTGATGAGGCAAGTTGCATTCTATTCACTGGATGCTCATACTTCTTATCAAGGCGTTCGACATAGGCTAACAACCCGAGTGTCGTAATTTGGTTCAAGAGGACTCCATTTCGATGAGAAACGACCCAAATATCAAGACATGTGAACCTATAGATCCACATGGTCACCACAATTTATCCAAATTCCATTGTTTATGGCCTCAAATTGCCGTTTTTTCCGTTTTAGGAAAGTTTTTGGTTTTCTTAATAAAACCCTTCGCTAAACAAAGGTAAGTTGGAACGGTGCGAAAGCTAAGTTAGCTACATCATGCTCCAAGTGCATGCTTTCAAAGGCAAATAGACGTTCATTTTCCTAGCTTTAAAGGCCCGCATCGTAGCTTCATCATGGCGCACCGGGGAAGTTATGGCATGCGGTGGAATGCGCCAAAGTCGTAATTTTTCGGTCCGTCACAGTTGGTATCAGAGAAAGTTCCGAGAGAACTCTAGGGACTTGTGCGGAATGGACTCATTTACGAGTATTTCCTTTAATGGAAAACTTAAAGTTGGAGAGTAGGCCAACTTTTACGCGGAAAGGGTTTGTAACTGCTTTGTCAGTTACTGCGCGAATCGAGTTGAGCTTCTTCAAGTACTGTGAGTTTGCCTGGCCTAAGTGGCACACCACTTACGAGTAGATATCCGGAAGGCCGTTTGAGATGGTGGGCAGACAATGGGACTAATCATCCCCACAAATTGGAAACTTGCCAATGGTGTGCGTTGTAAGGAAATCCAAAATCATTGTGCATCAGCCAGAGAGGGCTGGCGGAACAAGTAGTGCACAATCATTGCACGCAATCATTGCGATGAACAATGAAACGCAATCATTGCGGGGAGTTGGTGAGTGATTTTTCCTCCCCTTTCCATACTTGTAGAAATTCTATTAGGACATATATATGAAGGGGTGGTGAGTTGAAGGTGCATATGCGGACTATGTACCAAGTATGCTTCATAACTTAGCCGGAAGAGTATAAATGATTTCTAAGGCTCATTTATAGTTGCGTAGCCTTTCGAAGAGGGCATTTGATGCTTAGGCATCATTATGACATGTCACGGACCTGATGATGTATGATCATGTTGTATCTTTGACGAAATGGCTTAGGGACCAGGCCATTACCATCTTTGCTGGGCTACAGCCTTGCAAACTAGTTGGAATAAGTTTTTGTCTCTTGGAGGATGAACTACGGTCTGTGCTTGATCCCTTTATAGTAGGTAAGGGTACGTAGGTGATAGACGCATTTATCTGTCTATTTTCATCTCGATTTTGTATAATGTTAGTTCCCATTTTTGTACTTATTATGGTGTTTTATGTGTTTGTAGGTATTTTTGGAGAAATAAACATGTGCGGAGAAATTGGCTCTAAAAGTGGTATTTGCGCGCGTGGGAGGAAAACACTACATGCACCCCTCATTTGGATAAGGGGAACCTCAATTACTAAAGGGAACTCCATGGTTATTTACACCCCAGGCATTCCCAAAGGCAGATGCTAAAGTCACCCCTATTCTGGTTAGGGGGACTCCATCCCTTTGCTTTTGAAGAGACGGAATTGGCGGGAAAGTTCAAGCTGCACTGCAAACTTTCCTGGATTGATTGGGACGATTTTTACTCGAGATTTCTCACATGATAGGATTGGTTGGGCCCTGTCATGACTAAACAGGGTTTGTAGGTCTTCTAGAATCGAAAATATAAGCAGGTACATCGAATCTCGACGAAATAGGAAAAAAACAGAATATCGGGTTACTTGAGTAAAGAGGGAAGATATTATACCTAGACTGATATATATTGAGTCCTAGAAGAGTTTTGAAGAACCGAGTATCTGTTATTAACGCGTGAGGATAAACAGGAAAAGAAATATCCTTGACTTTCACGGAAAGGAAAAAAAACAGAAACCGAGTTATTCTCGGATTTATCTTGTGATTTGGTGGACTTGTGGAGTATATATTATATGTACACGAGTCATAGGCGGATATGAAGTGTTTTGGGGTCGAGAAGAGACCACAGAGAGGCCGGAGGAGCGAAGAACAAGGAGTTGCAGGAATGTTCCCCTGCTGCTGCTGAAGAAGACGAAGAAGCTCAAGAACACGAAGAACGGACTTCCCAGGACCGTCGTTCTTCAACAGTGCCAGCAGCAGGTTCAATCTATCGTTGTTTACAACATTATACCTCTATCGTTTATTTCTGGACGCCTTATGTGGGTCATAGATTTGTTGTTTTATATTTTTTTCACTCTTTTAATCAAGTTTTGAGCATCAATTATGTATTTTGAGAACATGATTAATATGAGTAGCTGAACCCAATCTCAGGGGTGATGGAGGAAGCCATTCTTCCAAAAGTTATGTGGTAAATTTATTTAAATTTATTTATGAAATTCTTTTATGATTAATTGCACCGAATGAAAATTGAGTAAATGATTTTTATGAATCAATTGTGTTTTCTCTTGATGAAATATACTTAGTATATTGCTTTTGATATTTCATGCTTGGGATTAACAATGGATGTTTTGAAAATCTGATTTAGGCAATGATTAGAATCAAAATTACTTTTGATTGGAATTATAATGTCTAGAATTACATGATAAGAACTATCATTGAATCACATGAATTTTGGTGTATGGTGAAATCCTGAACCCTGGTCTTTCCATAATATTTACATCACCTTTGAATTTATTTTGTTTTATCTTTATTTTTAATAAGTCTAAAAAATTATTTCCTTCACAAGTCTGAAAAGTACCCTTTTTACCACTAAAACTACAACATCATTTGAGAACCATTAGTAGGCAGACGTAATGATTTGCAACATTTCGGTCCAGCATTTTGTCGCTCATATCATCTAATTGTGAGATGATTGTGACATTCTGGCCTCTCATATAATCTGGGTCGACGTAAGATATTATTATGGCCAAACTTGATGAGGCAAGTTGCATTCCATTCACTGGATGCTCATACTTCCTATAGAGGCGTTCAACATAGGCTAAAAACCCGAGTGTCGTAATTTGGCTCAAGAGGAGTCCATTTCGATGGAAAACGGCCCAAAGATCAAGATATTTTGATCTATAAATCCACATGGTCACTACAATTTAGCCAAATTCCATCGTTTAGGGCCTCAAATGGCCGTTTTTGCCATTTTAGGAAAGTTTTTGGTTTACTTAACAAAACCCTTCGCAGAACAAGGGTAAGTTGGAACAGTGCGGAAGCTAAGTTAGTTGCATCATGATCCAAGAGCATGCTTTCAAAGGAAAATGGACGTGCATTTACCTAGCTTTAAAATCCCGGATCGTAGTTTCATCATGAGCACCGGAGAAGTTATGGCCTGCGGTGGAACGCGCCAAAGGCGTAATTTTCCTGTCCGTCACAGTTGGTATCAGAGCAAGTTCCGAGAAAAATCTAGGGAATTGTGCGGAGTGGACTTATTGGCGAGTATTTCCTTTAATGGAAAACTTAAAGTTGGAGAGTAGGCCAACTTTTACGCGGAAAGAGTTAGTAACTGCTTTGTTAGTTACTGTGCGAATAGAGTTGAGCTTGTTCAAGTACTGTGAGTTTGCCTGGCCTAAGTGGCACACCACTTACGAGTGGATATCCGGAAGGCCGTCTGGGTTGGTGGGCATACAATGGGACTAATCATCCCCACAAATTGGAACTTGCCAATGGTGTGCGTTGTCAGGCCCGACTAGCATCCCACTTACGAGTGACAACCTGGATGACCGTCAGGGACGATGGGAAACTGGAAGTTGTTCCACAAAGTACCGTGCTAAATCTTGTCATTATGATGACATCTTCAACCTTGTGAACTTTAGGGATTCTTGGGTGGTGGTATGGGACGCCATTCAGGATACCTGGTCGAGATATCCTCTTGGCACTGGCTAATTGTGATTCCTGGTATTGTTGTGGACACTTTTGGATGCCTGGGCAGGTTGTATTGGACATGTGCTAAGAAGATCTAAATTTTTGTTCATGACGACTTGAAGAAACCCGTGATTTCTGAGCATCTAGTATGGGACTTTTGCTCAGGAAATCCAAACCGAAGAGATTTTCAAAAATAGTTTTGGTTTTGAATTTCGGGGACGAAATTCTTAAAAGGGGTGAAGAGTATGAACACCCCGTGCTTTTAGCATGGCGCATGCTAAAAGATGTGCCATTGCTCGAGATGAAGCTTCATCCAAAGCTTCTTTGCATAGTGAGATGCGTTTGGCCAAGGACCAACGTTTGGTGCGAAGGCATATTGGCAAAAATCCAATATTGCATCATCATGATGCATTAGGCCAGTTGGGTAGGTGGCCTTGAGCTTGCAGCGTAATCATTGCACATTACGAAGGTTATTGGCTTAAAGCCAATGTTGCACAAATATTATACATGAGCCAGAGAAGGCTGGCACAACGAGTGGTGCACAATCATTGTGAATTATCCAAAGAGGGATGGCAGAACAGGTAATGCACAAACACTGCACGCAATCATTGTGATGAATAGTGAAACGCAATCATTATGGGTATTTCGTGAGTGATTTTTCCTCCCCTTTCCATACTTGTAGAAATTCCATTAAGACATATATAGGGAAGGGTGGTGAGTTGAAGGTGCATATGCGTACTATGTAACAAGTAAACTTCATAGCTTAGTCGGAAGAGTATAAATGATTTCTAAGGCTCATTTATAGTTGCGTAGCCTTTAGAAGAGGGCATTTGATGCTTATGTATCATTATGCCATGTCGCGGACCCGATGATGCATGATCATTATGCATCTTTGAAGAAATGGCCTATGAACCAGGCCATTACCATCTTTGCAGGGCTACGGACTTGCAAACGAGTTGGAATAAGTTTTTGTCTCTTGGAGGATGAACTACGATATGTACTTGATCCTTTTAGAGTACGGAAGGGTACGTAGGCAGCCGCAATGATTTGTAGCATTGTTGGTCCAGCATTTTGTCGCTCATATCATATAATTGTGAGATGATTGCGACATTATGGCCTCTCATATTATCTGGCTTGACGCAAGATATTATTGTGGCTAAAATTGATGAGGCAAGTTGCATTCTATTCACTGGATGCTCATACTTCTTATCAAGGCGTTCGACATAGGCTAACAACCCGAGTGTCGTAATTTGGTTCAAGAGGACTCCATTTCGATGAGAAACGACCCAAATATCAAGACATGTGAACCTATAGATCCACATGGTCACCACAATTTATCCAAATTCCATTGTTTATGGCCTCAAATTGCCGTTTTTTCCGTTTTAGGAAAGTTTTTGGTTTTCTTAATAAAACCCTTCGCTAAACAAAGGTAAGTTGGAACGGTGCGAAAGCTAAGTTAGCTACATCATGCTCCAAGTGCATGCTTTCAAAGGCAAATAGACGTTCATTTTCCTAGCTTTAAAGGCCCGCATCGTAGCTTCATCATGGCGCACCGGGGAAGTTATGGCATGCGGTGGAATGCGCCAAAGTCGTAATTTTTCGGTCCGTCACAGTTGGTATCAGAGAAAGTTCCGAGAGAACTCTAGGGACTTGTGCGGAATGGACTCATTTACGAGTATTTCCTTTAATGGAAAACTTAAAGTTGGAGAGTAGGCCAACTTTTACGCGGAAAGGGTTTGTAACTGCTTTGTCAGTTACTGCGCGAATCGAGTTGAGCTTCTTCAAGTACTGTGAGTTTGCCTGGCCTAAGTGGCACACCACTTACGAGTAGATATCCGGAAGGCCGTTTGAGATGGTGGGCAGACAATGGGACTAATCATCCCCACAAATTGGAAACTTGCCAATGGTGTGCGTTGTAAGGAAATCCAAAATCATTGTGCATCAGCCAGAGAGGGCTGGCGGAACAAGTAGTGCACAATCATTGCACGCAATCATTGCGATGAACAATGAAACGCAATCATTGCGGGGAGTTGGTGAGTGATTTTTCCTCCCCTTTCCATACTTGTAGAAATTCTATTAGGACATATATATGAAGGGGTGGTGAGTTGAAGGTGCATATGCGGACTATGTACCAAGTATGCTTCATAACTTAGCCGGAAGAGTATAAATGATTTCTAAGGCTCATTTATAGTTGCGTAGCCTTTCGAAGAGGGCATTTGATGCTTAGGCATCATTATGACATGTCACGGACCTGATGATGTATGATCATGTTGTATCTTTGACGAAATGGCTTAGGGACCAGGCCATTACCATCTTTGCTGGGCTACAGCCTTGCAAACTAGTTGGAATAAGTTTTTGTCTCTTGGAGGATGAACTACGGTCTGTGCTTGATCCCTTTATAGTAGGTAAGGGTACGTAGGTGATAGACGCATTTATCTGTCTATTTTCATCTCGATTTTGTATAATGTTAGTTCCCATTTTTGTACTTATTATGGTGTTTTATGTGTTTGTAGGTATTTTTGGAGAAATAAACATGTGCGGAGAAATTGGCTCTAAAAGTGGTATTTGCGCGCGTGGGAGGAAAACACTACATGCACCCCTCATTTGGATAAGGGGAACCTCAATTACTAAAGGGAACTCCATGGTTATTTACACCCCAGGCATTCCCAAAGGCAGATGCTAAAG
>NW_020628930.1:53228-53482 GCF_003573695.1 Papaver somniferum
CCAGAGAAGGCTGGCACAACGAGTGGTGCACAATCATTGTGAATTATCCAAAGAGGGATGGCAGAACAGGTAATGCACAAACACTGCACGCAATCATTGTGATGAATAGTGAAACGCAATCATTATGGGTATTTCGTGAGTGATTTTTCCTCCCCTTTCCATACTTGTAGAAATTCCATTAAGACATATATAGGGAAGGGTGGTGAGTTGAAGGTGCATATGCGTACTATGTAACAAGTAAACTTCATAGCTTA
>NW_020628930.1:53492-100906 GCF_003573695.1 Papaver somniferum
AGTTGGAATAAGTTTTTGTCTCTTGGAGGATGAACTACGGTCTGTGCTTGATCCCTTTATAGTAGGTAAGGGTACGTAGGTGATAGACGCATTTATCTGTCTATTTTCATCTCGATTTTGTATAATGTTAGTTCCCATTTTTGTACTTATTATGGTGTTTTATGTGTTTGTAGGTATTTTTGGAGAAATAAACATGTGCGGAGAAATTGGCTCTAAAAGTGGTATTTGCGCGCGTGGGAGGAAAACACTACATGCACCCCTCATTTGGATAAGGGGAACCTCAATTACTAAAGGGAACTCCATGGTTATTTACACCCCAGGCATTCCCAAAGGCAGATGCTAAAGTCACCCCTATTCTGGTTAGGGGGACTCCATCCCTTTGCTTTTGAAGAGACGGAATTGGCGGGAAAGTTCAAGCTGCACTGCAAACTTTCCTGGATTGATTGGGACGATTTTTACTCGAGATTTCTCACATGATAGGATTGGTTGGGCCCTGTCATGACTAAACATGGTTTGTAGGTCTTCTAGAATCGAAAATATAGGCAGGTACATCGAATCTCGACGAAATAGGAAAAAAAGAGAATATCGGGTTCTCTGTTTTTTTTTTAGAAGTTACTCGAGTAAAGAGGGAAGATATTATACCTAGACTGATATATATCGAGTCCTAGAAGATTTTTGAAGAACCGAGTATCTGTTATTAACGCGTGAGGATAAACAGGAAAAGAAATATCCTTGACTTTCACGGAAAGGAAAAAAACAGAAACCGAGTTATTCTCGGATTTATCTTGTGATTTGGTGGACTTGTGGAGTATATATTAGATGTACACGAGTCATAGGCGGATATGAAGTGTTTTGGGGTCGAGAAGAGACCACAGAGAGGCCGGAGGAGCGAAGAACAAGGAGTTGCAGGAATGTTCCCCTGCTGCTGCTGAAGAAGACGAAGAAGCTCAAGAACACGAAGAACGGACTTCCCAGGACCGTCGTTCTTCAACAGTGCCAGCAGCAGGTTCAATCTATCGTTGTTTACAACATTATACCTCTATCGTTTATTTCTGGACGCCTTATGTGGGTCATAGATTTGTTGTTTTATATTTTTTTCACTCTTTTAATCAAGTTTTGAGCATCAATTATGTATTTTGAGAACATGATTAATATGAGTAGCTGAACCCAATCTCAGGGGTGATGGAGGAAGCCATTCTTCCAAAAGTTATGTGGTAAAATTTATTTAAATTTATTTATGAAATTCTTTTATGATTAATTGCACCGAATGAAAATTGAGTAAATGATTTTTATGAATCAATTGTGTTTTCTCTTGATGAAATATACTTAGTATATTGCTTTTGATATTTCATGCTTGGGATTAACAATGGATGTTTTGAAAATCTGATTTAGGCAATGATTAGAATCAAAATTACTTTTGATTGGAATTATAATGTCTAGAATTACATGATAAGAACTATCATTGAATCACATGAATTTTGGTGTATGGTGAAATCCTGAACCCTGGTCTTTCCATAATATTTACATCACCTTTGAATTTATTTTGTTTTATCTTTATTTTTAATAAGTCTAAAAAATTATTTCCTTCACAAGTCTGAAAAGTACCCTTTTTACCACTAAAACTACAACATCATTTGAGAACCATTAGTAGGCAGACGTAATGATTTGCAACATTTCGGTCCAGCATTTTGTCGCTCATATCATCTAATTGTGAGATGATTGTGACATTCTGGCCTCTCATATAATCTGGGTCGACGTAAGATATTATTATGGCCAAACTTGATGAGGCAAGTTGCATTCCATTCACTGGATGCTCATACTTCCTATAGAGGCGTTCAACATAGGCTAAAAACCCGAGTGTCGTAATTTGGCTCAAGAGGAGTCCATTTCGATGGAAAACGGCCCAAAGATCAAGATATTTTGATCTATAAATCCACATGGTCACTACAATTTAGCCAAATTCCATCGTTTAGGGCCTCAAATGGCCGTTTTTGCCATTTTAGGAAAGTTTTTGGTTTACTTAACAAAACCCTTCGCAGAACAAGGGTAAGTTGGAACAGTGCGGAAGCTAAGTTAGTTGCATCATGATCCAAGAGCATGCTTTCAAAGGAAAATGGACGTGCATTTACCTAGCTTTAAAATCCCGGATCGTAGTTTCATCATGAGCACCGGAGAAGTTATGGCCTGCGGTGGAACGCGCCAAAGGCGTAATTTTCCTGTCCGTCACAGTTGGTATCAGAGCAAGTTCCGAGAAAAATCTAGGGAATTGTGCGGAGTGGACTTATTGGCGAGTATTTCCTTTAATGGAAAACTTAAAGTTGGAGAGTAGGCCAACTTTTACGCGGAAAGAGTTAGTAACTGCTTTGTTAGTTACTGTGCGAATAGAGTTGAGCTTGTTCAAGTACTGTGAGTTTGCCTGGCCTAAGTGGCACACCACTTACGAGTGGATATCCGGAAGGCCGTCTGGGTTGGTGGGCATACAATGGGACTAATCATCCCCACAAATTGGAACTTGCCAATGGTGTGCGTTGTCAGGCCCGACTAGCATCCCACTTACGAGTGACAACCTGGATGACCGTCAGGGACGATGGGAAACTGGAAGTTGTTCCACAAAGTACCGTGCTAAATCTTGTCATTATGATGACATCTTCAACCTTGTGAACTTTAGGGATTCTTGGGTGGTGGTATGGGACGCCATTCAGGATACCTGGTCGAGATATCCTCTTGGCACTGGCTAATTGTGATTCCTGGTATTGTTGTGGACACTTTTGGATGCCTGGGCAGGTTGTATTGGACATGTGCTAAGAAGATCTAAATTTTTGTTCATGACGACTTGAAGAAACCCGTGATTTCTGAGCATCTAGTATGGGACTTTTGCTCAGGAAATCCAAACCGAAGAGATTTTCAAAAATAGTTTTGGTTTTGAATTTCGGGGACGAAATTCTTAAAAGGGGTGAAGAGTATGAACACCTCGTGCTTTTAGCATGGCGCATGCTAAAAGATGTGCCATTGCTCGAGATGAAGCTTCATCCAAAGCTTCTTTGCATAGTGAGATGTGTTTGGCCAAGGACCAACGTTTGGTGCGAAGGCATATTGGCAAAAATCCAATATTGCATCATCATGATGCATTAGGCCAGTTGGGTAGGTGGCCTTGAGCTTGCAGCGTAATCATTGCACATTACGAAGGTTATTGGCTTAAAGCCAATGTTGCACAAATATTATACATGAGCCAGAGAAGGCTGGCACAACGAGTGGTGCACAATCATTGTGAATTATCCAAAGAGGGATGGCAGAACAGGTAATGCACAAACACTGCACGCAATCATTGTGATGAATAGTGAAACGCAATCATTATGGGTATTTCGTGAGTGATTTTTCCTCCCCTTTCCATACTTGTAGAAATTCCATTAAGACATATATAGGGAAGGGTGGTGAGTTGAAGGTGCATATGCGTACTATGTAACAAGTAAACTTCATAGCTTAGTCGGAAGAGTATAAATGATTTCTAAGGCTCATTTATAGTTGCGTAGCCTTTAGAAGAGGGCATTTGATGCTTATGTATCATTATGCCATGTCGCGGACCCGATGATGCATGATCATTATGCATCTTTGAAGAAATGGCCTACGAACCAGGACATTACCATCTTTGCAGGGCTACGGACTTGCAAACGAGTTGGAATAAGTTTTTGTCTCTTGGAGGATGAACTACGATATCTACTTGATCCTTTTAGAGTACGGAAGGGTACGTAGGCAGCCGCAATGATTTGTAGCATTGTTGGTCCAGCATTTTGTTGCTCATATCATATAATTATGAGATGATTGCGACATTATGGCCTCTCATATTATCTGGCTTGACGCAAGATATTATTGTGGCTAAAATTGATGAGGCAAGTTGCATTCTATTCACTGGATGCTCATACTTCTTATCAAGGCGTTCGACATAGGCTAACAACCCGAGTGTCGTAATTTGGTTCAAGAGGACTCCATTTCGATGAGAAACGACCCAAATATCAAGACATGTGAACCTATAGATCCACATGGTCACCACAATTTATCCAAATTCCATTGTTTATGGCCTCAAATTGCCGTTTTAGGAAAGTTTTTGGTTTTCTTAATAAAACCCTTCGCTAAACAAAGGTAAGTTGGAACGGTGCGGAAGCTAAGTTAGCTACATCATGCTCCAAGTGCATGCTTTCAAAGGCAAATGGACGTTCATTTTCCTAGCTTTAAAGGCCCGCATCGTAGCTTCATCATGGCGCACCGGGGAAGTTATGGCATGCGGTGGAATGCGCCAAAGTCGTAATTTTTCGGTCCGTCACAGTTGGTATCAGAGCAAGTTCCGAGAGAACTCTAGGGACTTGTGCGGAATGGACTCATTTGCGAGTATTTCCTTTAATGGAAAACTTAAAGTTGGAGAGTAGACCAACTTTTACGCGGAAAGGGTTTGTAACTGCTTTGTCAGTTACTGCGCGAATCGAGTTGAGCTTCTTCAAGTACTGTGAGTTTGCCTGGCCTAAGTGGCACACCACTTACGAGTAGATATCCGGAAGGCCGTCTGAGATGGTGGGCAGACAATGGGACTAATCATCCCCACAAATTGGAAACTTGCCAATGGTGTGCGTTGTAAGGAAATCCAAAATCATTGTGCATCAGCCAGAGAGGGCTGGCGGAACAAGTAGTGCACAATCATTGCACGCAATCATTGCGATGAACAATGAAACGCAATCATTGCGGGGAGTTGGTGAGTGATTTTTCCTCCCCTTTCCATACTTGTAGAAATTCTATTAGGACATATATATGAAGGGGTGGTGAGTTGAAGGTGCATATGCGGACTATGTACCAAGTATGCTTCATAACTTAGCCGGAAGAGTATAAATGATTTCTAAGGCTCATTTATAGTTGCGTAGCCTTTCGAAGAGGGCATTTGATGCTTAGGCATCATTATGACATGTCACGGACCTGATGATGTATGATCATGTTGTATCTTTGACGAAATGGCTTAGGGACCAGGCCATTACCATCTTTGCTGGGCTACAGCCTTGCAAACGAGTTGGAATAAGTTTTTGTCTCTTGGAGGATGAACTACGGTCTGTGCTTGATCCCTTTATAGTAGGTAAGGGTACGTAGGTGATAGACGCATTTATCTATCTATTTTCATCTCGATTTTGTATAATGTTAGTTCCCATTTTTGTACTTATTATGGTGTTTTATGTGTTTGTAGGTATTTTTGGAGAAATAAACATGTGCGGAGAAATTGGCTCTAAAAGTGGTATTTGCGCGCGTGGGAGGAAAACACTACATGCACCCCTCATTTGGATAAGGGGAACCTCAATTACTAAAGGGAACTCCATGGTTATTTACACCCCAGGCATTCCCAAAGGCAGATGCTAAAGGCACCCCTATTCTGGTTAGGGGGACTCCATCCCTTTGCTTTTGAAGAGACGGAATTTGCGGGAAAGTTCAAGCTGCACTGCAAACTTTCCTGGATTGATTGGGACGATTTTTACTCGAGATTTCTCACATGATAGGATTGGTTGGGCCCTGTCATGACTAAACAGGGTTTGTAGGTCTTCTAGAATCGAAAATATAGGCAGGTACATCGAATCTCGACGAAATAGGAAAAAAAGAGAATATCGGGTTCTCTGTTTTTTTTTTAGAAGTTACTCGAGTAAAGAGGGAAGATATTATACCTAGACTGATATATATCGAGTCCTAGAAGAGTTTTGAAGAACCGAGTATCTGTTATTAACGCGTGAGGATAAACAGGAAAAGAAATATCCTTGACTTTCACGGAAAGGAAAAAAACAGAAACCGAGTTATTCTCGGATTTATCTTGTGATTTGGTGGACTTGTGGAGTATATATTAGATGTACACGAGTCATAGGCGGATATGAAGTGTTTTGGGGTCGAGAAGAGACCACAGAGAGGCCGGAGGAGCGAAGAACAAGGAGTTGCAGGAATGTTCCCCTGCTGCTGCTGAAGAAGACGAAGAAGCTCAAGAACACGAAGAACGGACTTCCCAGGACCGTCGTTCTTCAACAGTGCCAGCAGCAGGTTCAATCTATCGTTGTTTACAACATTATACCTCTATCGTTTATTTCTGGACGCCTTATGTGGGTCATAGATTTGTTGTTTTATATTTTTTTCACTCTTTTAATCAAGTTTTGAGCATCAATTATGTATTTTGAGAACATGATTAATATGAGTAGCTGAACCCAATCTCAGGGGTGATGGAGGAAGCCATTCTTCCAAAAGTTATGTGGTAAAATTTATTTAAATTTATTTATGAAATTCTTTTATGATTAATTGCACCGAATGAAAATTGAGTAAATGATTTTTATGAATCAATTGTGTTTTCTCTTGATGAAATATACTTAGTATATTGCTTTTGATATTTCATGCTTGGGATTAACAATGGATGTTTTGAAAATCTGATTTAGGCAATGATTAGAATCAAAATTACTTTTGATTGGAATTATAATGTCTAGAATTACATGATAAGAACTATCATTGAATCACATGAATTTTGGTGTATGGTGAAATCCTGAACCCTGGTCTTTCCATAATATTTACATCACCTTTGAATTTATTTTGTTTTATCTTTATTTTTAATAAGTCTAAAAAATTATTTCCTTCACAAGTCTGAAAAGTACCCTTTTTACCACTAAAACTACAACATCATTTGAGAACCATCAGTAGGCAGACGTAATGATTTGCAACATTTCGGTCCAGCATTTTGTCGCTCATATCATCTAATTGTGAGATGATTGTGACATTCTGGCCTCTCATATAATCTGGGTCGACGTAAGATATTATTATGGCCAAACTTGATGAGGCAAGTTGCATTCCATTCACTGGATGCTCATACTTCCTATAGAGGCGTTCAACATAGGCTAAAAACCCGAGTGTCGTAATTTGGCTCAAGAGGAGTCCATTTCGATGGAAAACGGCCCAAAGATCAAGATATTTTGATCTATAAATCCACATGGTCACCACAATTTAGCCAAATTCCATCGTTTAGGGCCTCAAATGGCCGTTTTTGCCATTTTAGGAAAGTTTTTGGTTTACTTAACAAAACCCTTCGCAGAACAAGGGTAAGTTGGAACAGTGCGGAAGCTAAGTTAGTTGCATCATGATCCAAGAGCATGCTTTCAAAGGAAAATGGACGTGCATTTACCTAGCTTTAAAATCCCGGATCGTAGTTTCATCATGAGCACCGGAGAAGTTATGGCCTGCGGTGGAACGCGCCAAAGGCGTAATTTTCCTGTCCGTCACAGTTGGTATCAGAGCAAGTTCCGAGAAAAATCTAGGGAATTGTGCGGAGTGGACTTATTGGCGAGTATTTCCTTTAATGGAAAACTTAAAGTTGGAGAGTAGGCCAACTTTTACGCGGAAAGAGTTAGTAACTGCTTTGTTAGTTACTGTGCGAATAGAGTTGAGCTTGTTCAAGTACTGTGAGTTTTCCTGGCCTAAGTGGCACACCACTTACGAGTGGATATCCGGAAGGCCGTCTGGGTTGGTGGGCATACAATGGGACTAATCATCCCCACAAATTGGAACTTGCCAATGGTGTGCGTTGTCAGGCCCGACTAGCATCCCACTTACGAGTGACAACCTGGATGACCGTCAGGGACGATGGGAAACTGGAAGTTGTTCCACAAAGTACCGTGCTAAATCTTGTCATTATGATGACATCTTCAACCTTGTGAACTTTAGGGATTCTTGGGTGGTGGTATGGGACGCCATTCAGGATACCTGGTCGAGATATCCTCTTTGCACTGGCTAATTGTGATTCCTGGTATTGTTGTGGACACTTTTGGATGCCTGGGCAGGTTGTATTGGACATGTGCTAAGAAGATCTAAATTTTTGTTCATGACGACTTGAAGAAACCAGTGATTTCTTAGCATCTGGTATGTGACTTTTTCTCAGGAAATCCAAACCGAAGAGATTGTCCATAATAGTTTATGTTTTGAATTTCGGGGACGAAATTCTTTGAAGGGGTGAAGAGTGTAACGCCCCGTGTTTTTAGCATGTCGCATGCTAAAAGATGCGCCATTGCTCGAGATGAAGCTTCATCGAAAGCTACTTTGCATTGTGAGATGTGTTTGGCCAAGGGACAATGTTTGGTGCCAAGCAAGGCATATTGGAAAAAGTCCAATGTTTCATCATCATGATGCATTAGTCCAGTTGGGTAGGTGGCCTTGAGCTTCCAGCATAATCATTGTGCATTACGAAGGTTACTGGATTAAAGGTAATGTTGCACAAACATTGTGCATCAGCCAGAGAAGGCTGACATAACGAGTGGTGCACAATCATTGTGCATCACCCAGAGAGGGCCGGTGGAACAGGTAGTGCACGATCATTGCACGCAATCATTGTGATGAAAAGTGAAGCGCAATCATTGCGGGGAGTTGGTGGGTGATTTTTCCTCCCCTTTCCATACTTGTAGAAATTCCATTAAGACATATATAGGGAGGGGTGTTGAGTTGAAGGTGCATATGCAGACTATGTACCACGTAAGCTTCACAGCTTAGACAGAAGAGTATAAATGATTTCTAATGTTCATTTATAGTTGAGTAACCTTTCGAAGAGGGAATTTGATGCTTAGGCACCATTATGCCATGTCGCGGACCCGATGATGCATGATCATTGGGCATATTTGACGAAAGAGCCTACGGACCAGGCCATTACCATCTTTGACGGGCTACGACCTTGCAAACGAGTTGGAATAAGTTTTTGTACCTTGGAGAATGAACTATGGTCTGTGGTTTATCCCTTTAGAGTAGGGAAGGATACGTAGGCAGCCACAATGAGTTGCAGCATTGCCGGTCCAGCATTTTTTCGCTCATATCATTTAATTGTGAGATGATTGCGACATTCTGTCCTCTCATATAACCTGGATCGTCGTAAGAGATGATTGTGGCCAAACTTGATGAGGCAAGTTGCATTCCATTCACTGGATGCTCATACTTCCTATCAAGGCGTTCGACATAGGCTAAAAACCCGAGTGTCGTAATTTGGCTCAAGAGGAGTCAATTTCGATGGGAAACGACCTAAAGATCAAGACATGTTGATCTATAAATCCACATGGTCACCACAATTTAGCCAAATTCCATCGTTTAGGGCCTAAAATGGCCATTTTGCCGTTTTAGGAAAGTTTTTGGTTTACTTGATAAAACCCTTCGCAGAACAAGGGTAAGTTGGAACGGTGCGGAAGCTAAATTAGCTGCATCATGCTCCAAGAGAATGCTTTCAAAGACAAATGGTCGTGCATTTTCCTAGCGTTAAAGGCCTGGATCGTAGCTTCATCATGGCACACCGGGGAAGTTATGGCCTGTGGTGGAACGCGCCAAAGTCGTAATTTTCCGGTCTGTCACAGTTTGTATCAGAGCAAGTTTCGAGAAAACTCTAGGGACTTGTGCTGAGTGGACTCATTGGCGATTATTTCCTTTAATGGAAAACTTAAAATTGGAGAGCAAGCAAACTTTTGCGCGGAAAGAGTTTGTAACTGCTTTGTCAGTTACTGTGCGAATTGAGTTGAGCTTGTTCAAGTACTGTGAGTTTTCCTTGCTTAAGTGGCACACAACTTACGAGTGGATATGCAGAAGACCGTCGGGAACAATGGGTAGAAAATGGGACTGATCATCCCCACACATTCGAAACTGGCCAATGGTGTGCGTTGTCAGGCCCGACTAGCATCCCACTTACGAGTGTCAACATGGATGACCGACAGGGACGGTGGGAAACTGGAAGTTTTTCTACACAGTACCGTGCTAAAATCTTGTCATTACGATGACATCTTCAACCTTGTGAACTTGGGGATTCTTGGGTGGTGGTATGGGATGCCATTTAGGATACCTGCTCGAGATATCCTCTTGGCACTGGACAATTACGATTCTTGTTATTCATGTGGACACTTTTGGATGCCTGGGCAGGTGGTATGGGACATGTGCTCATAAGGTCTGAATTTTTTTCATGACGACTTGAAGAAACCCGTGATTTCTGAGCATCTGGTATGGGACTTTTGCTCAGGGAATCCAAACCGAAGAGATTGTCCAAAATAATTTTGGTTTTGAATTTCGGGGACGAAATTCTTTGAAGGGGTAGAGAGTGTAACACCCTGTGTTTTTAGCATGGCGCATGCTAAATGATGCGCCATTGCTCGAGATGAAGCTTAAACCAAAGATTCTTTGCATATTGAGATGCGTTTGGCCAAGGGCCAACGTTTGGTGCCAAGTAAGGCACATCGCGAAGGCATATTGGCAAAATTCCAATGTTGCATCATCATGATGCATTATGCCAGTTGGGTAGATGGCCTTGAACTTGCAGCGTAATCATTGCGCATTACGAAGATTATTGGCTTAAAGCCAATGTTGCACAAATATTGTGCATCAGCCAGCGAAGGCTGGCGGAACGAGTGGTGCACAGTCATTGTGCATCATCCAGAGAGGGATGGCGGAACAGGTAATGCACGATCATTGCACGCAATCATTTCGATGTATAGTGAAACGCACTCATTGCGGGGAGTTGGTGAGTAATTTTTCCTCCCCTTTCCATACTTGTAGAAATTCCATTAAGACATCTATAGGGAGGGGTGGTGAGTTGAAGGTGCATATGCGGACTATGTACCAAGTAAGCTTCATAGTTAGCCGGATGAGTATAAATGATTTCTAGGGATCATTTATAGTTTGGTAGCCTTTCGAAGAGGGCATTTGATGCTTAGGCATCATTATGCCATGTCGCGGACCCGATGATGCATGATCATTGTGCATCTTTGACGAAATAGACTACGGACCAGGCCATTACCATCTTTACCGGGCTACGGCCTTGCAAACGAGTTGGAATAATTTTCTCTTCCTTGGAGGATAAACTACGGTATGTGCTTGACCCGTTTACAGTAAGGAAGGGTACTTAGGCATCCGCAATGATTTACAACATTGCCGGTCCAGCATTTTGTCGCTCATATCATCTAATTGTGAGATGATTGAGACATTCTGGCCTCTCATATAATCTGGATCGACGTAAGAGATGATTGTAGCCAAACTTGATGAGGCAAGTTTCATTCCATTCACTGGATGCTCATACTTCCTATCAAGGCGGTCGACATAAGCTAAAAATCAGAGTGTCGTAATTTGGCTCAAGAGGAGTCCATATCGATGGGAAACGACCCAAAGATCAAGACATGTTGATATATAAATCCACCCGTTCACCACAATTTAGCCAAATTCCATCGTTTGGGGCCTAAAATGGCCACTTTTGTCGTTTTTGGAAAGTTTTTGGTTTACTTAATAAAACCCTTCGCAGAACAAGGGTAAGTTGGAACGGTGCGGAAGCTAAATTAGCTGCATCATGCTCCAAGAGAATGCTTTCAAAGGAAAATGGACGTGCATTTACCTAGCTTTAAAGACCCGGATAGTAGTTTCATCATGGCGCACCGGGGAAGTTATGGCCTGCGGTGGATGCGCCAAAGTCGTAATTTTCCGGTCGTCACAGTTGGTATCAGAGCAAGTTCCGAGAAAACTTTAGGAACTTGTGCGGAATGGACTCATTTGCGAGTATTTCCTTTAATGGAAAACTTAAAGTTGGAGAGTAGGCCAACTTTTACGCGGAAAGAGTTTGTAACTGCTTTGCCAGTTACTGTGCTAATCGAGTTGAGCTTGTTCAAGTACTGTGAGTTTGCCTGGTCTAAGTGGCACACCACTTACGAGTGGATATCCGGAAGGCCGTCTTGGATGGTGGGCAGACAATGGTACTAATCATCCACACAAATTGGAAACTTTCCAATGGTGTGCGTTGTAAGGCCCGGATAGCATCCCACTTACGAGTGGCAACCTGGATGACCGTCAGGGACGATGGGAAACTGGAAGTTGTTCCACACAGTGCCGTGCTAAATCTTTTCATTACGATGACATCTTCAACCTTGTGAACTTTAGGGATTCTTGGGTGGTGGTATGGGACGCCATTCAGGATACCTGGTCGAGATATCCTCTTGGCACTAGCTAATTGCGATTCCTGGTATTATTGTGGACACTTTTGGATACCTGCGCAGGTTGTATTGGACATGTGCTCAGAAGGTCTAAATTTTTGTTCATGACGACTTGAAAAAACCCGTGATTTCTTAGCATCTGGTATGGGACTTTTGCTCAGGAAATCCAAACCAAAGAGATTGTCCACAATAATTTATGTTTTGAATTTCGAGGACGAAATTCTTTGACGGGGTGAAGAGTGTAACACCCCGTGTTTTTATCATGGTGCATGCTAAAAGATGTGTCATTGCTCAAGATGAAGCTTCATCCAAATCTACTTTGCATTGTGAGATGTGTTTGGCCAAGGGCCAATGTTTGGTGCCAAGTAAGGCATATTGGAAAAAGTCCAATGTTTCATCATCATGATGCATTAGGCCAGTTGGGTAGGTGGCCTTGAGCTTCCAGCGTAATTATTGTGCATTAAGAAGGTTACTGGCTTAAAGCTAATGTTGCACAAACATTGTGCATCAGCCAGAGAAGGCTGGCAGAACGAGTGGTGCACAATCATTGTGCATCACCCAGAGAGGGCCAGCGGAACAGGTAGTGCATGATCATTGCACGCAATCATTGCGATGAACAATGAAACGCAATCATTGCGGGGAGTTGGTGAGTGATTTTTACTCCCCTTTCTATACTTGTATAAATTCCATTAAGACATATATAGGGAGGGGTGGTGAGTTGAAGGTGCATATGCGGACTATGTACCAGTAAGCTTCATAGCTTAGACATAAGAGGATAAATGATTTCTAAGGTTCATTTATAGTTGAGTAGCCTTTAGAAGAGGGAATTTGATGCTTAGGCATCATTATGCCATGTCGCGGACCCGATGATGCACGATCATTGTGCATCTTTGACGAAATGGCCTACGGACCAGGCCATTACCATCTTTGCCGGGCTACGACCTTGCAAACGAGTTGGAATAAGTTTTTGTCCCTTGGAGGATGAACTACGGTCTGTGTTTTATCCCTTTAGAGTAGGGAAGGGTACGTAGGAAGCCACAATGAGTTGCAGCATTGTCGGTCCAGCATTTTGTCGCTCATATCATCTAATTGTAAGATGATTGCGACATTCTGGACTCTCATATAATCTGGCTCGACGTAAGAGATGATTGTGGCCAAACTTGATGAGGCAAGTTGCATTCCATTCACTGGATGCTCATACTTCCTATCAAGGCGTTCGACATAGGCTAAAAACCCGAGTGTCGTAATTTGGCTCAAGAGGAGTCAATTTTGATGGGAAATGACCTAAAGATCAAGACATGTTGATCTATAAATCCACATGGTCACCACAATTTATCCAAATTCCATCGTTTAGGGCCTCAAATTGCCGTTTTTTCCGTTTTAGGAAAGCTTTTGGTTTACTTAATAAAACCCTTCGCTGAACAAGGGTAAGTTGAAACGGTGCTGAAGCTAAGTTAGATGCATCATGATTCAAGTGCATGCTTTCAAAGGCAAATGGATGTTCATTTTCCTAGCTTTAAAGGCCCGCATCGTAGCTTCATCATGGCGCACCGGGGAAGTTATGGCCTGCGGTGGAATGCGCCAAAGTCGTAATTTTTCGGTCCGTCACAGTTGGTATCAGAGCAAGTTTCGAGAAAACTCTAGGGACTTGTGCTGAGTGGACTCAATGGCGATTATTTCCTTTAATGGAAAACTTAAAATTGGAGAGCAAGCCAACTTTTGCGCGGAAAGAGTTTGTAACTGCTTTGTCAGTTACTGTGCGAATTGAGTTGAGCTTGTTCAAGTACTGTGAGTTTTCCTTGCCTAAGTGGCACAGAACTTACGAGTGGATATCCAGAAGACCGTATGGAACGATGGGTAGAAAATGGGACTGATCATCCC
This sequence comes from Papaver somniferum, assembly GCF_003573695.1. Classification (NCBI taxonomy): domain Eukaryota; kingdom Viridiplantae; phylum Streptophyta; class Magnoliopsida; order Ranunculales; family Papaveraceae; genus Papaver; species Papaver somniferum. The sequence continues at coordinate 67,361 of NW_020628930.1, forward strand.
CACACATTGGAAACTTGACAATGGTGTGCGTTGTCAGGCCCGACTAGCATCCCACTTACGAGTGGCAACATGGATGACCGTTAGGGACGGTGAGAAACTGGAAGTTGTTCTACACAGTACCGTGTTAAAATCTTGTCATTACGATGACATCTTCAACCTTGTGAACTTGGGGATTCTTGGGTGGTGGTATGGGATGCCATTTAGGATACCTGGTCGAGATATCCTCTTGGCACTGGACAATTACGATTCTTGTTATTCATGTGGACACTTTTGGATGCCTGGGCAGGTAGTATGGGACATGTGCTCATAAGGTCTGAATTTTTTTCATGACGACTTGAAGAAACCCGTGATTTCTGAGCATCTGGTATGGGACTTTTGCTCAGGGAATCCAAACCGAAGAGATTGTCCAAAATAATTTTGGTTTTGAATTTCGGGGACGAAATTCTTTGAAGGGGTAGAGAGTGTAACACCCTGTGTTTATAGCATGGCGCATGCTAAATGATGCGCCATTGCTCGAGATGAAGCTTCAACCAAAGATTCTTTGCATATTGAGATGCGTTTGGCCAAGGGCCAACCTTTGGTGCCAAGTAAGGCACATCGCGAAGGCATATTGGCAAAATTCCAATGTTGCATCATCATGATGCATTATGCCAGTTGGGTAGGTGGCCTTGAACTTGCAGCGTAATCATTGCGCATTACGAAGATTATTGGCTTAAAGCCAATGTTGCACAAATATTGTGCATCAGCCAGGGAAGGCTGGCGGAACGAGTGGTGCACAGTCATTGTGCATCAGCCAGAGAGGGCTGGCGGAACAGGTAGTGCACGATCATTGCACGCAATCATTGCGGGGAGTTGGTGAGTGATTTTTCCTCCCCTTTCCATAATTTGAGAAATTCCATTAAGACATATATAGGGAGGGGTGGTGAGTTGAAGGTGCATATCCGGACTATGTACCACGTAAGCTTCATAGTTTAGATGGAAGAGTATAAATGATTTCTAAGGATCATTTACAGTTTCGTAGCCTTTCAAAGAGGACATTTGATGCTTAGGCATCATTATGCCATGTCGCGGACCCGATGATGCATGATCATTGTGCATCTTTGACGAAATAGCCTACGGACCAGGCTGTTACCATCTTTGTCGGGCTACGACCTTGCAAATGAGTTGGAATAAGTTTTTGTACCTTGGAGGATGAACTACGGTCCGTGCTTGATCTTTTTAGAGTAGGGAAGGGTACGTAGGCAGCCGCAATGAGTTGCATCATTTCCGATCTAGCATTTTATCGTTCATATCATCTAATTGTGAGATGATTGCGACATTCTGGCCTCTCATATCATCTGGCTCGACGTAAGAGATGATTTTGTCCAAACTTGATGAGGCAAGTTGCATTTCATTCACTGTATGCTAATACTTCCTATCAAGGCGTTCGACATAGGCTAAAAACCCAAGTGTCGTAATTTGGCTCAAGAGGAGTCAATTTCGATGAGAAACGACAATAAGATCAAGACATGTTGATCTACAAATCCATATGGTCACCACGGTTTAGCCAAATTCCATCGTTTAGGGCCTAAAATGGCCATGTGCTGGGTAGGAGGTATGGGACATGTGCTCAGAAGGTTTAAATTTTTGTTCATGGCGACTTGAAGAAACCCGTGATTTCTGAGCATCTGGTATGGGACTTTTTCTCAGGAAATCCAAACCGAAGAGATTGTCCACAATATTTTTGGTTTTGAATTTCGGGGACGAAATTCTTTGGAGGGGTGAAGAGTGTAAAACCCTGTGTTTTTAGCATGGAACCTGCTAAAAGATGCGCCATTGTTCGAGGTGAATCTTCATTCAAAGATTCTTTGCATAGTGAGATGCGTTTGTCCAAGGGCCAACTTTAGTGCCAAGTATGGCAAATCGCGAAGGCATATTGGCAAAAGTCCAATGTTGCATCATCATGATGTATTAGGCCAGTTGGGTAGGTGGCCTTGAGATTACAGGGTAATTATTGCGCATTACGAAGGTTATTGTCTTAAAGACAATGTTGCACAAACATTGTACATTATTCAGAGAAGGTTGGCAGAACGAGTGATGCACAATCATTGTGCATCAGCCAGAGAGGGGTGGCGGAACAGCTAGTGCACGATCATTGCACGTAATCATTGCGATGAACAGTGAAACGCAATCATTGAGGGGAGTTGGTGAGTGATTTTTCCTCCCCTTTCCATACTTTTAGAAATTCCATTAAGACATATATAGGAAGGGGTGGTGAGTTGAAGGTGCATATGCGGACTATGCACCAAGTAAGCTTCATAGCTTAGCCGGAAGAGTATAAATGATTTCTAAGGCTCTTTTTTAGTTTAGTAGCCTTTCGAACATGGAATTTGATGCTTAGTCATCATTATTCCATGTCGCGGACCCGATGATGCATGATCATTGTGCATCTTTGACAAAATAGCCTATGGACCAGGACATTACCATCTTTGCCGGGCAACGGCCTTGCAAACAAGTTGGAATAAATTTTTGTACCTTAAAGGATGAACTATGGTCTGTGCTTGATCCCTTTAGAGTAGGGAAGGGTACGTAGGCAGCCGCAATGAGTTGCAGCATTGCCGGTCCAGCATTTTGTCGATCATATCATCTAATTATGAGATGATTGCGACATTCTGGCCTCTCATATAATCTGTCTCGACCTAAGAGATGATTGTGGCCAAACTTGATGAGGCAAGTTGCATTTCATTCACTGGATGCTCATACTTCCTATCAAGGCGTTCGACATAGGCTAAAAACCCGAGTGTCGTAATTTGGCTCAAGAGGAATCAATTTCGATGGGAAACGACCCAAATATCAATACATGTTGATCTATAAATCCACATGGTCACCACAATTTATCCAACTTCCATCGTTTAGGGCCTCAAATTGCCGTTTTTGCCGTTTTAGGAAAGTTTTTGGTTTACTTAATAAAAAACCCTTCGCAGAACAAGGGTAAGTTGGAACGGTGCGGAAGCTAAGTTAGTTGCATCATGCTACAAGAACATGCTTTCAAAGGCAAATGGACGTGCATTTTACTAGCGTTAAAGGCTCGGATCGTAGCTTCATTATGGCGCACCGGGGAAGTTATGGCCTTGGGTGGAACGCGCCAAAGGCGTAATTTTCCGGTCCGTCACAGTTGGTATTAGAGTACGTTCCGAGAAAACTCTAGGGACTTGTGCGGAGTGGACTCATTGGCGAGTATTTCCATTAATGGAAAACTTAAAGTTGGAGAGTAAGCCAACTTTTGCGCGGAAAGAGTTTGTAACTGCTTTGAAAGTTACTGTGCGAATCGAGTTGATCTTGTTCAAGTATTGTGAGTTTTCCTGGCCTAAGTGGCACACCACTTACGATTCGATTTCTAGAAGACCGTCTGGGACGGTGGGTAGACAATGGGACTGATCGTCCCCACACATGGGAAACTGGCCAATAATGTGCGTTGTCAGTCCCGACTAGCAACCCACTTACGAGTGGCAACCTGGATCACCGTCAGGGACGGTGGGAAACTGGAAGTTGTTCCACACAGTACCGTGCTAAAATATTATCATTACGATGACATCTTCAACCTTGTGAACTTTAGGGATTCATGGGTGGTGGTATGGGACGCCATTGAGGATACCTGGTCGAGATATCCTCTTGGCACTGGCCAATTGCGATTCTTGGTATTGTTGTGGACACTTTTGGATGCCTGGGATGGTGGTATGGGATATGTGCTCAGAAAATCTAAATTTTTGTTCATGACGACTTGAAGAAACCCGTGATTTCTGAGCATCTGGTATGGGACTTTTGCTCAGGAAATCCAAACCGAAGAGATTGTCCACAATAGTTTCGGTTTTGAATTTCGGGGACGAAATTCTTTGAAGGGGTAAAGAGTGTAACACCCGTGTTTTTAGCATGGCGCTTGCTAAAAGATGCGTCATTGCTCGAGATGAAGCTTCATCCAATGTTTCTTTGCATAGTGAGATACGTTTGGCCAAGGGCCAACATTTGGTCCCAAGTAAGGCACATCGCGAAGGAATATTGGCAAAAGTCCAATGTTGCATCATCATGATGCATTAGGACAGTTGGGTAGGTGGCCTTGATCTTGCAGCGTAATCATTTTGCATTACCTGGGGTTTCACGAGAGGAAGCTCCGGTTTTTTCTCCCTCCCTGTGTTCTTGAGAGTTTTCTTAGGTTTTCTCGATTTTGCGCTACAATGGCGCAAAATCAAAACAATCTCCCACCTGTTTTAGGCAATCAACGTGATGATCAAACAATAGGAAACAATAGGAATCAATCACGCGTTATGCGTGTCTATATTCCAAGGAATAACGATGCAAACCCTAGTTCTTTCGAGAATAGGAAACAACTTGAAGATGGAAATCATGGCGGGTCTGAGAACGACAATCATGGTGCGTCTGGCAATCATAGCGCGTCTGGGAACAACAATCATGGTGCGTCTGGTAATTATGATGTTTCTGGGGATAGCAATCATGGCGCGTCAATTAATGGCAATCATGGTGTGTCTGGCAAGAATAAGGAAGGTACTTATGCGGCTTTGGTAAGGAAGAGATCGCATGTTTTATCAAAAATTGATACCATACTCTATCTCATCCTCCAATATGTTCTACAACGAACAATGATGTTTTGATTAAAATCCCACGTGAAACTCATGTTAGGATTAAGGCTGTTTGGAGATTTAGTTTGGTTGGACGTTTGATTTTTTTCAAAACCCTAAAATTTGAAGATGTTAAAAGAGATATATTAGGTCAATGGAAGCTTACAGAATTGGTGCAATTTATTCCATGGAAGAAGGGATACTTTGTCATCAAACTTGACAACGAAGATGATCGAAAACGTATTAGTTATGATGGACCGTGGAAGATTAAATCTAGTGATGGTGTTCAACAACTTAAAATTCATCCATGGACGCCTATGTTTAATCCTGAAAAGACAAGGTGACTAGCGCTGCAATTTGGGTTCGCTTCAATGCAATACCAATGGAGTTTTGGGATGAAGAAACAATTTTTCGTATTGCAAGAGGTATTGGAAAGCCAGTGGCTGTTGATCCACGTACTTTACGCCATGAATATGGTTATTTTGCTGCGTGTTTGGTGGATACTGATTTTTCTCAGCCTTTGAGAAGAATCCTAATTGATGATCAAGAGAATGATGAGATTTTTGTTCAAGATTATGAAATCCTCAACAGGCCGGAGTTTTGTGATTATTGCAAATCTGTTGGTCATAAGAGAATTGATTGTAGAACAAATAAATATGATGATCTTAAGGAACAAGTTGACGCTGAAACTAATCCTGATATTATAAATCTCTTGAGGCAGAAATGGAAGAACTTAAAAATTTCTGGAAGAAGGTCACATTGCCTAAAAACATAGAGAATGGTGGTGGCAATGGAAATGGCACTGGTGATGGCAATAATACTACTAAATCTGGTGATCGCAGTACTACTGTGGAAGATCCTTTACTTAAAAAGTCGGTTCTGGTGATTGCGGAGGCTAAGCATACTCATATCCCAAGCCCTCAAAATAGTGATGATGAAGTTGGTGACAATACTGGCGTTATTGGAAATGCTTGCAATACTGGCGATATTGGCAATGCTGTCAATTCTGGCGATAATGGAGATGCTGTCAATTCTGGCGATATTGGAGATGTTCTGGTGCTGCATAATGATATTGGCATCAAAAGCCGGAGATAGCGATTCTTTGAAGCGTAATTATTATGCATCAGAGAAGCATAATGTGATGCATAATGATTGTTCTCCTCAACCTGGAGGTAGTAACAATGGTGCGGTTAATGCTGATGCGTAAGGATGGTGAGGAAGTTGCGGAGACGTTGACTCTGCGAACTTGGAGGAGTTGGAGTTTTAAACTTTTAAAAAATATGAGGCCATGAAGGAGGAAGCTAAACAGCGTCAGGTTGAGGCTGAGGTTGCTAGGATTCAGCAGGAAATGGCTAAGACTAAGCTCGATGATCTGAGAAGGAAGGCGATGGAAAAGAAGCGACAAGCTGAAGGACAACCAATTTTTGAACCTGAAAGTGAAGCTGAAGTAATAGAGGAGACGACCCTTATTGATAACATTCATACTCTGAATGTGGAAGATGATGGTTCCAGTTTTAGTGAGGCCATTAGAACTTCAAGAATAAACTCGCCAGTTAGATCTTTGGAACAGTTAACGCTTTCCAATAGGTTTGAACTTGACAACGAGGGTGATGCTGATGAAGTTGAGAAGGACGATGAAGTTGAGAAAGGGGAAGATGCTGCAGATTTAGGCTTATCTCTAGATCCGCAGCAATCCATTAACTCTACTAATATTGTGGATGAAGAAGCACGTAAACTTGAATTTGAGGCTTCAAAGGATGATGCGGAAAGATTGAAAAAGGAGAAAGCCTCCAAGAAGAAGTTGGATGTGTTGACTAAAAAAGGAGACAAAGTTGTTAAAGTAGCTAAAAAGAATACTACTGCAACAACGCAATCTGATGGGTATGCTCAAGGATTAGCTATGATTGGTAAAAGAGGCCGAAGTAAAACGAGGAAAGGTAATGAAAAGGATTCGACAAGTCCTTCTTATTCTGTTGTTCCTTAATGCAGGTCTTCTATTGGAATGCTCAAGGCTTGGTTAAAGATGGTGCAAGGGCCAAGTTGGAAGAGCTATATCACTTGCATAATCCTGACATAATTTGTATTGCAGAGCCTCAAATTTTCTGCACTATGCAGTTTGTCAAGAAGATGAAATTAATAGATTTTTGTGAAGATGTTGTTACTAATGAAACTGGTGGAGAGAAAGGCAATCTCTGGATTTTATGGAGAAATACTTTGGATAGACCAAATGTCTTATCTTCATCAAAACAAGCCATTACTATTGATTTTTATGGGAATTTAATCACGGCAGTTCATGCTTCTTATAACCCAGTATCACGGCAAAGACTTTGGCGTCATCTAGGTTTGGGTTTTATATCCATTCCTTGGTTGATTTTGGGGGATTTTAATTGTGTGTTGAGATTGGAGGAAAAGAAAGGTGGCAATCCGATCAAAGAAGTTTATATGAATGAGTTTCGAAGTTGGATTTCTGATAATGGATTGATAAAAGCTGATGCACTTGGAAAGAAATATACTTGGACTAACTTTCGTAGTGGAGCTCATAGAATTGTCCTAAACATGATAGAGCGATTGTAAATGATGCTTGGTGTGACAAATATGATAATTGGAGATGCAAGGCTTTGCCAAGGGTATGTTCAGATCATTCACCTTTATTTGGCTATGCTTTTGAAAATTTAAGACCGAAAAGAGTTCCTTTCAGAACTCAAAAGATGTGGCTTTCACAACCTGCTTTTTTGAGTTTTGTGGAGGAAAACTAGAGGTTGCGGCAAGATGGTGCTCCACCATTTTTTTCACTTCCAAATTGAAGAGGTTACGAGTTGCTTTGAAAATATGGAACAGAACTGTATATGGTGATGTTAAGATCGGGTTGAAACAAGTTGAACTCAAGTTGGAACTGGAGAATGATCTTCTTGATCAGAATCCGAGATATGAAATTAAATTTCTTAAGGTTGCGTATGCTAAGAAATCTGCTGAGGATGTTCGTATGGAGCTGGCCTTAATGCTCAAGCAGAAGTCTAGAGAACACTGGTTGGAGGATGGTGATCAAAACACTCGTTTTTTTCTCAACAACATTCGCATGAGGAGGAGTCATAATACTTTATCATGATTGAAGGTTTCTACTAACTCTACTTTGATTTTGCGAAGTTTAATCATTACCAAGCAAAGTTTAATGGTGGAGATGTCAACATTGATCCAAAGTTGTTCGACTATGAACATGAAAGCATTACGGTTGCTGAGTGTACTTTTATGGATGCAATTCCATCTTTGGCGGAAGTTAAAGAAGTTGTTTTTGAATTGGGTGCGGATTCGTCTCCTGGACCTGATGGATTTACAGGTTCTTTCTATAGAGTTTGTTGGGACATTATTTATAGAGATCTTTTTACTGCAATTACAAACTGTTGGGCGATGCGGAAAATTCCAAATGGCATTAAATCGAGTTTTATTGTTCTCATCCCAAAGAATAACAAGTCTGATGCTACCAAGGATTATAGGCCAATTGGTCTAAGCAATTTTTTCTTCAAAATCATCACCAAGATTATGGATTCTAGGCAGGGTACGGTGCTTAATAAGATGATTTCTGAAGAACAAGTTGCTTTCATGAAAGGTAGAAACATTCATGAAAATATTGCATTGGCGTCTGAACTGATCAATGAGATTAGTGAAAAAAAGAAGTTTGGGAATGTTGGCCTCAAACTGGACATTGCCCAAGCTTTTGATATAGTCGGTTGGGAATTTGTGGTTCAAGTGTTTCGTAGATATGGTTTTTCTGAAAACTGGTGTAAGTGGCTTCTCAATATTCTTCATTCGCCCAGGATCTCTATTATGATTAATGGATGTCCTAAAGGATATTTCAGTATTAGTAGAGGTTTGCGCCAAGGTGATCCTTTATCACCATTGATTTTTGTGCTTATTGAAGATGTTTTAAGCCGCAATCTCTCGAAATTATTTAAGGATAGACTCATGCATCATATGGTGAGTAAGAAGGTGATGAGTGCCAAATATTGTATATATTTATCCCTTTTTGTTGGCATTTTAACTCATCTTTTGTGCATGAATTCTACATTTTATCCCATATTCTGTATTTTCATTGTTTTCAAGAATAAATATTTTTATTAATTAATTTTGTATTTTTAGGTAATAAATAAAGTTCGGATGAGTCGCGGAGCGAAAAGAGCAGAAAAGTAGTGAAAAGCCGGGAGAAATTACGCAAGGAAGCCGCGAAGAATGGTGCGCACAACCTCATTTTCTACACACAAAAGCGCCTCCGTTCTCAGCCGTCAGATCAGTTCCCAGACGCATCCGATGGTCGCTCCTTCATAGAGCATCAAAATCTGAAGTCTCTGCCAAGCACCACAGCGCCGAAATTCCAAGCCTTCAGATTAGATGGTAGTTGAATCCAACGGTCGCTCCCTTGCTGTGCATCGAAGTTTGATATCTCCGCCTTACACTACAGTACCTAACTCCATCAAGTACCGTTCATTTTGTTGTATCATATAATCCAACGGTCGCTCATCGCTTGCCTCCACATCACCGTCCGATCTACCTACCATCTTCGCATCTCGCAGCTCAGAGTCACGGAACATCAAGACTCGATGAAGCCGCCTCACACCCTAGCAACCGAACCTATACCACCTACCCAAACAACCCCCTTCTCCCAAACAGTCGAGCCATCACCTACACCACCCCCTCTGCAGAACAACCACCATCCCCTGCCGCACCACCATCACCACCACCCCTCCTGCAACAGCCACCAAACCACCAACTCTCTATTCTACCTAAACCCATCACGTACCATCTCTTTAATCATCATTTACAACCCCAATTTCTCATCTCTCTGCCTGAAACCCTAGGTGAGAAATTGGTGATATATATGATGATTAAAGCATCAATTGGAGCTGGGGAGGAACGAGAAGAAGCAGGAGAAGATTGGGTCGACGAGATGGAGCGAGAATTTCATCAACAGTAGGTAAATTAATTTTTCACCAAAACCTAATTTTACTGACTTTGGAAAAAATTGGGGGAAAACAAAAATTATGTGTATGGGGTATAAAGGGGTGTTGGGGGAAGTATTAGAAAGACACTATTTACCTCTCTGGACTAGCCAGTAGAGAATTGGAGAAGAATTTTTATGAACTGAAAATTTCAGTGCTTTTATGTTTACAGTTGCAATTTGCTTATGTGTTGTAGTTATTTGATATGCTGCAATTTATGTTTAACTTATCTCATATGATGTATGTTTGTTGCCAAAACATGGTTAGCATGAGCTAATCAGTTTCAGGCCAAGGCTCAGTGAAGCCTTGTGCACTGTCAAGTGTGATTGAGCTAGGATAGTTCTTCCCTGCTGTGTTTTGATTGTGTATTTGAGAGAGGCCAATGCTCATAGAGCCTGTGATTGGCTGTACTGTCAAAAGACAGCCAATGCTAGGGGTAGACTAGTGAGCAAGTTGGTGTTCTTTCATTTCTAGTGTATGCTTAGGATTGAACATAACCTAGACCATGTCACTTGATTAGGACACAAGGTGGATCATAAGCTTTGGCTTACCCACCACTTCTCTTTCAGTCAATCTTAATTTCAGTCACTTTTAATTTGAGTCCTGTATGCTTGTATTTCAGTTACTTTTCTTGCCTTTCATTTCCTGCATTTTGTAGCTATTGTGCACTGAAGTCAGTGCACTGAACTCAACCTTCCCTTGGCTTCCAAGCCTTGGTTATTTGCTGCTTCTTTTAGTTGTTTCTTTGCTGCTTTACTTTCCAAGCCTTGGTTCATATCAGTTACATGTTTAGCTCACTGCCATAGTGCATTGTCACACACCTTAGCTAGGAAAACTTCTCATATGCTCCTCTCCCTGTGGACAAACCCCTACTCACTCTTTTATTACAAATATTGACCTTGTATACTTGCAAGCATATTGTGTGCATCTTAGAATTCACACCAAGTTTTTGGCGCCGCTGCCGGGGAGCTGGCTGCCATCTTTTTGAAGTTTTCAAGCTGCTGCTAGTGTATTGTGTGTGCATCAAAGTCTGTTGTTGTTGTTGGCCCTGCCAAGCTGTTGCTGCTGCCAACTTGCTGCTGCTGGTGCTGTTGCAGTGCTGCTGCTGCCAAGCTGTTGCTGCTGCCAACTGCTGCCAACTGCTGCTGCTGCTCCTGCCAAGCTGTTGCTGTTGCCAAGCTTGCTGCCAACTGCTGCCAGGCCTGCTGCCAACCTCTGCTGCTGGGCTTGTGCAACTTCTTCTGAACTGGGCTTGTGCAACTTCTTCTGAACTGGGCTTGTGCCAACTGAGCTGGGCTCAGTAACCTCAACTGCTCTTGGGCTTGCAACTTCAGCTGGGCTCCGTTGCTGCTGCTGCTGGGCTCTGCTACACTTGCTGCTGCTGGGCTTGGACGTGAGCTGCTAGGACGATCCTAAAGCCCAACTGGGCCTTGCAACTAAAAGGGGACTAAAAGCCTATTTTTGGGCTTCCCTCCAAAAACAAGTAAGCCTAACCCATGAGTTAACCCACTTGGGTCTCATTTAAATTCAAATTTGGGCTTGTAATAATTTATTTAATTATTTATTTTGGGATTGTAATAATTTTTATTTTCTTTTTCTTTTTATTATTTGGGATTGTAATAATTTTTTTTTTATTTTCTTTTTTTTTGTTTTTCTTTATTTTTCTTTTATTTTTCTTTTTTCTTTTATGGGTTTGTTTAAATTATTATTATTGTTTTTTTTTTTATTTTCTTTTATGAGTTGTGATAATTTATGATAGGTTTAGTTCAAAAATTTTCAAAAACCCAAAATTTTTAAACCAAAAACAAAACCCCTTCTTTAAACCAAAACCCATACAAAACCAAATTTTCATAACCCTTGGGCCAAATTGTTTCCGATTGCTCTGTCTGACCAACATGTTAGTTAAGGTACCTACTAGGACATGATTGTGACCTACAGAGACCAGACAAACAGACTTTTTAGAATTAACCCAGACGAACCTATCGAAATTCTAAGTTCTGAGGGAGACAGTCCAGATCAACCAAAAATAATGGGAGAACCACGTACCCTCAAGGATTATATGTACCCAACTAGAGCCAGTCAACCGTCCTGTATTTTGCTGCCCGAGGCTAATGGCCATTATGAGCTGAAATCTAGCACAATACAGATGCTTCCTATTTTTAGAGGTGTTGAGAATGAAAACCCTTACCACCACGTGAGAGAATTCGAGGAAATTTATGGAACTCTGCGTTTCACTCAAATGACCGACGAAACCCTGAAGTTAAGGCTTTTTCCTTTTTCCCTGAAAGATAAGGCAAAGGCCTGGCTCTATGCTTTACAGCCTCAATCCATCATGACATGGGATGACCTCACAAAGGAGTTTTTCAAAAAGTTTTTCCCGAACCACAAGACTGCGACAATTCGTCAAAGTCTGAATAGCTTTGTGCAACTAGAAGGTGAGACCTTAGCTAGATACCTGGAGAGATTCAATGAACTATTGCTCCAATGTCCCCATCATGGTTTTGAAAAATGGAGACTTGTGCAAATTTTGTATGAAGGTCTAGATGTGTCCACCCGAACAACGGTTGAGTCGATGTGTAATGGTCTATTCGTAGATAAAACTGCTGACGCGTCTTGGGACTTCTTGATTGAAGTAGCTGAAAAGACGCAACAGTGGGAATCCATCCGTGAAACCAGAAAAACTACATCCGAAGCAAAGGCTTTTAGGATTGAAGCAGATTTTGAGGGTAGAGCAAACATGGCATCAATAGTTAGGAGATTAGAAGAGTTAGAACTACATAAAAATTCAAAACCTTCCACCACTACTCTCCGAGAACATGTCGCTTCATCTATTTGTGCTGCTTGTAACGACCCCAACCATCAATTCCAAAATTGTCCAGATTTGCTTGCGGTCCAGGAGTCTAGGCTTGAACAGGCACATGCCATGTTTCAGAAACCAGAGCATAACCCTTATTCTCAGACCTACAATCCAGGATGGAGAAACCACCCTAACTTTTCATGGTCAAAAGGGCCCACTCAAGGAGGACCATCTCAACCCAATCAGAGCTATCAAAACAATCAGGGATATCAGAACAATCAAGGTTATCAACACCCGATAAACCCTCAACAACAATCGAACTCTCAACAATCATATCCTCAGCACAATACAGACAAGAGATTATCCACCTTAGAGGAAATGTTCCAGAGTTTGATGCAAAGTCAGAAAAATCTAGATCAGAAGATGGATCAAATATGTGAGAGAGAAAAGGGTAAACTTCCGAGCCAACCCCAACAAAATCCAAAGAGGATATTTCAAACAGGCACAACATCCTGCACTGAAACCTCACCTGATCAAATCCATGCCATTACCACCCTCCGAAGTGGTAAAGTCATCGAGAACAACGTAGGCGAACCTAATGAGTCTGATACCAATTCCACGTTGTCTCCACAACCCCAGAAAACCAAAGAATCTGAGCAAGTTGGAAAATCTGACAATTCTACTGCTGTGAATGTCCCTTTGCCAACTCATCTTCCTGTTGCTCCATTTCCTCAGAGATTGATCTATCAACAGAAAAGTACCCATTACAATGAGATGTTAGATCTGTTCAAGAGAGTCAACATCAACATTCCTTTTCTTGAAGCAATCAAGCAAATCCCTGCTTATGCCAAATTCCTCAAAGACTTGTGCACTCAAAAGCGCAAGCTCAATGTGCAAAAACGTGCTTTCTTAGCTGAGCAAGTGAGTTCCATCATTCTGAACAGAACTCCACCTAAGTTTAGGGATCCAGGATGTCCAACAATTTCTTGCACTATAGGAGAACACACGGTCAATAAAGCGTTATTAGACCTAGGTGCAAGTGTTAACCTACTGCCATATTCTGTTTATGAGCAGTTAGGGCTTGGGGAGTTGAAACCAACATCTATCACTCTACAACTGGCAGACCGATCTGTCAAGATTCCTCGTGGGGTGGTGGAAGATGTTTTTATCAAGGTTGACAAATTCTATTTTCCCGTAGACTTCATTGTTTTAGACACTCAACCTGTACAAAACCCGGATAGTCACATTCCTGTCATTTTAGGACGTCCTTTCTTGGCGACATCTAATGCGATCATCAATTGTCGTAATGGAGTGTTGAAGCTGTCTTTTGGGAACATGACTGTCGAGCTGAATGTGTTTAATGTTAGTCAACAACATGTGAATCTGGATGATGAGGATGTACATGAGGTCAATATGATTGAGAGTTTGATACAAGATTCATTGACTGGCATTATGTCAAAAGATCCCTGGCAAGCATGTATGGAGAACTTCAACCCTGATTTCTATGATGATGCATACTGTAGTGACGTCCTATCTCTGCTCGAATCTGTACCTCAAATGGATGTCACCGAAAGGAAATATGAAGTGGAACAACCCCTATTCTCTGATTCCGAGCCTCTTCCATCCATAGTTGAGCCACCCAAGATTGAATTGAAAACATTGCCTAGTACGTTGAAGTACGCCTTCCTAGGTTCTTCTGATACTTTACCTGTCATTATTTCATCATGTTTAGACACGGAACAGGAAAGTAAGCTTTTAGAAGTACTTAAGGAACACAAAGAGGCCTTAGGATGGACCATCTCAGATCTCAAAGGAATTAGTCCCACCATTTGCATGCACCACATTAACCTTGAAGAGAATGCCAAACCATCGAGGGAAATGCAAAGGAGACTTAACCCTAACATGAGAGATGTAGTCAAAGGAGAAATCCTGAAACTACTTGATGCGGGTATCATATACCCAATTCCCGATAGCAAATGGGTTAGTCCCATTCAAGTTGTGCCTAAGAAGTCAGGCATTACTGTTGTTCAAAACGACAAGAATGAATTAGTCCCTACTCGTACAATCACAGGATGGCGAGTATGCATCGACTACAGGAAGTTGAACACAGTAACCAGGAAGGATCACTTCCCGCTCCCTTTCATTGACCAAATGCTAGAACGTGTGTCTGGACACAGTCACTACTGCTTTCTAGATGGCTTTTCCGGTTATAACCAAATTCACATTGCTCCAGAAGATCAGGAAAAAACTACATTCACGTGTCCATTTGGGACGTTTGCTTATAGACGTATGCCCTTCGGGTTGTGTAATGCACCTGCTACTTTTCAGCGTTGCATGATGAGCATTTTTCTGACATGATAGATAGTTTTCTCGAGATCTTTATGGATGATTTCTCTGTTTTTGGTTCCTCGTTTGACGAATGTTTGAAGCATCTTGCCCTAGTGATATCCAGATGTAAAGAAAAGAACCTTGTTCTAAATTGGGAAAAATGCCATTTTATGGTGAATTCAGGAATAGTTCTAGGACACATCATCTCAGAGAAAGGAATTGAAGTGGATAAAGCTAAAGTTGACCTCATTCAACATCTACCACAACCTTGCTCTGTGAAGGAGATCAGATCATTTCTAGGTCATGCTGGTTTTTACCGGCGATTCATCAAAGATTTCAGCAAAATTTCCAGACCTCTGTGCAGTCTTCTCTCCAAAGATGTTGCCTTCAATTTCAATGATGCCTGTGTGAAGGCATGGGAGGAATTAAAAACCCTTCTCACCACCGCTCCTATAGTCCGACCACCCGATTGGAAGCTTCCATTCGAACTTATGTGTGATGCCTCTGATTATGCCGTTGGTGCTGTTTTAGGACAGCGAGTTGATAGATTACCATATGTGATATACTATGCTAGCAAAACCCTTAATGATGCCCAACTCAATTATTCAACTACCGAGAAGGAATTGCTTGCCGTCGTTTTCGCATTAGACAAGTTTAGATCTTATCTGATAGGGTCTAAGATCATCATATACACAGACCATGCGGCTTTGAAGTATCTTCTTTCCAAGAAGGATGCTAAAGCTCGCCTTATTCGATGGATACTCTTATTACAGGAATTCGATCTCGAAATCCGTGATAAGAAAGGTTGTGAGAATGTGGTTGCTGATCATTTGTCTAGATTAACTTTAGAGTCTATTGATGATTGTGAGCTGATTAGAGAATCCTTCCCAGATGAACAGCTTATGTCTATCTCAGACCTTCCTTGGTTTGCTGATATTGTTATCTACCTCGCTACAGGTAGGATGCCCTCACGTTGGTCGAGACAAGACCTCTCTAAATTCCTGGCTGAAGTCAAACATTTCCTTTGGGATGACCCATATTTGTTCAAGTACTGTCCAGACCAAATCATTAGGAGATGTGTCCCCAACACTGAACAGAAAGATGTGATATCTTTCTGTCATGACCAAGCTTGTGGAGGCCATTTCAGTGCCAAGAAAACTGCTGCAAAGATCTTGCAGTGTGGATTCTATTGGCCATCATTGTTCAAGGATTGCCATGATTATTGTGTTGCTTGTGAACGCTGTCAAAAGCTAGGAAGCATTTCGAGGAGAAACATGATGCCATTGAACCCCATTTTGATTGTGGAGATTTTTGATGTTTGGGGGATCGACTTCATGGGTCCATTTCCCATGTCTGACAGCAAGCTGTACATCCTAGTCGCAGTTGATTACGTTTCTAAGTGGGTAGAAGCCATAGCAACCAGAACAAATGACCACAAGGTGGTACTTTCATTTCTAAAGGAGAACATATTTTCACGTTTTGGTACCCCTAGAGCTATCATCAGTGACGGCGGTTCACATTTTCGTAACAAATACTTTGAGTCTTTAGTACGCAAGTATGGCATAACTCACAAGGTTGCTACTCCGTACCACCCTCAGACTAGTGGACAAGTGGAAGTGTCTAATAGGGAAATTAAGCACATTCTGGAGAAGACGGTCAACCCGTCCAGGAAAGATTGGTCATTGAGATTGAATGATGCTTTATGGGCCTATAGAACAGCTTATAAGACACCAATTGGCATGTCCCCCTATCGTCTAGTGTATGGAAAGTCGTGCCATCTACCTGTGGAATTAGAACATCGTGCCTACTGGGCAATCAAAGAGCTGAACTTTTCTCTGGACGAAGCTGGAATTCAACGGAAACTTCAACTCAACGAGTTGGAAGAATTGAGAAATGAGGCTTATGACAGTGCCAAGCTGTACAAGCAAAAGATGAAGATGTTTCATGACAAGCGTATTCTGCGCAAATCCTTCACTCCTGGTCAGAAAGTCTTGCTGTATGACTCCCGATTACATCTTTTTCCAGGAAAACTGCGTTCCAGATGGAAGGGTCCGTACCTAGTACGCACAGTTTTTCTTCATGGAGCTGTAGAGTTGGAGGATGTCTCCAACAAGAACGTTTTCAAAGTCAACGGGCAGAGATTAAAGCCATTTCTTGAGCCATTTCCACCCGACATTGAAACAACCGACCTGGAGGACCCAGTCTATGTGGACTAAACTGGTCCACTCTTTCCCTAAATAACCAAACATTTTTCCAAATGTTTCCCTAAAAACCAAAATTTTTCGTTTTCCCATCAAAACCAAAATTTGTCTTTTTCCCAACAAAACCAAAATTTTCCAAAAAAGTCCAACCCCATTAAAAACCAAAATTTTCTTGTAGATAATGTGTTAGTTAAATTTCCTTTTGTTTATATTTTGTGCTCATCCATTGTGACTGCTAATATGATGGATTTTTGCCTTGAAATAACGGAGTTTTTAATCGAGCTACCACCGTACAATCGGGTATTCTCTCTCCTTTTACTCTACTCAGCATGTTCCTCTTCATATATTTTTTTATAATTCTTTCCATATTTTGAAACATTGAGGACAATGTTTAGTTTAGGTTTGGGGGTATAGAGTAGATACCACGATAATTTGCCATAATTAAAAACGAACTCCTTCTTTTTGAAAAAAATTGAAAAATCAAAATTCAAAAAAATTAAAAAATTGAAAAAATCATAAAAATGGAGCTCATTTACCTTGAAATGTTGACTCTTGTGCAAATATGTATTTTTATTAGGAGTCTTAGTCTAGATATTTAGGCACCCTGATTCTAGCACAATTCACATAGTGATAAGAAATTTGCACGCGCACGATCTACCAATACATGTATGGCCTCGATCTTCAAGGTGTTGGATAGGAAGTTACGATTGCCAATCACTTTAGAATACTGAACGAAACTGGACTAGCTTGTTCTTTGGTTGGTTGGGATAGAAGATGGAGGTTACATTAAGAAAAACAACCATCGAATTTAACTGGGTGCATCAAAAAGGGCTACCTCTTGCAAAGTGTCATGTAATTTTTTATTTCCTTTTGTATATTTATCAAAAGTCTGTTGTGTTTAAAAAAAAAAAAAAATCGATGTATATATTCAGAAAAAAAAAAGATATCAGAAAAATACAAAAAAATCAAGTATTTATCAATTCCATCATCTCTTGTTCCAAAAATAAAAAGAGAATAGTCAATGTAAATAAGAGTCATGTAAATAGTCATCTTTTGTTGTTTCGTTGTAATAAGAAAGGAGGGTGTATGCCATTGATGTACAACGCGAGAAATTGTGAAATACCTCCAACTCATTCACAATTCTCGTAAAGTCCGGACAGCTAGCTAGATTTCGACCTCAGTTCTTAGCCTGAGAAACTATCTCTTGGTGATTAGTAGTCATGACTTCAGATCTTTCTTTACACATGTGTAGATACACTTTACACTCTTATCACATGTCCTTATTTGTTATCAGTGCTAGGATTGTGCCTTCGATAGCTAGATTGACATCTCCATTTTGCTGTGAGCTTAACTGTTTTGCACATGTCACGTTTGATGGAATATGAGCTTATATTTTGACCTAGAACTTTGTAGGTACGTTCTAAGCAAACCTTCACGAGACTTCAACTCGTCCACTAGGGACACTTAGTGGTTTAAAAGGCTTAGTGCATACGCTAAATGCATTCGAGAGACCAGCGACAGTGGTATAGTTAGGATTTCCGTAGTTTTGTTTTACTTGAGGACAAGTAAAATTCAGGTTTGGGGGTATTTGATGAGTGCCAAATATTGTATATATTTATCCCTTTTTGTTGGCATTTTAACTCATCTTTTGTGCATTAATTCTACATTTTATCCCATATTCTGTATTTTCATTGTTTTCAAGAATAAATATTTTTATTAATTAATTTTGCATTTTTAGGTAATAAATAAAGTTCGGATGAGTCGCGGAGCGAAAAGAGCAGAAAAGTAGTGAAAAGCCGGGAGAAATTACGCAAGGAAGCCGCGAAGAATGGTGCGCACAACCTCATTTTCTACACACAAAAGCGCCTCCGCTCTCAGCCATCAGATCAGTTCTCAGAAGCATCCGACGGTCGCTCCTTCATAGAGCATCAAAATCTGAAGTCTCTGCCAAGCACCACAGCGCTGAAATTCCAAGCCTTCAGATTAGATGGTAGTTGAATCCAACGGTCGCTACCTTGCTGTACATCGAAGTTTGATATCTCCGCCTTACACTACAGTACCTAACTCCATCAAGTACCGTTCATTTTGTTGTATCATATAATCTGACGGTCGCTCCTCGCTTTCCTCCGAATCACCATCCGATCTACCTACCATCTTCGCATCTCGCAGCTCAGAGTCACAGAACATCAAGACTCGATGTAGCCGCCTCACACCCTAGCAACCGAACCTATACCACCTACCCAAACAACCCCCTTCTCCCAAACAGTCGAGCCATCACCTACACCACCCCCTCTGCAGAACAACCACCATCCCCTGCCGCACCACCATCACCACCACCCCTCCTGCAACAGCCACCAAACCACCAACTCTCTATTCTACCTAAACCCATCACGTACCATCTCTTTAATCATCATTTACAACCCCAATTTCTCATCTCTCTGCCTGAAACCCTAGGTGAGAAATTGGTGATATATATGATGATTAAAGCATCAATTGGAGCTGGGGAGGAACGAGAAGAAGCAGGAGAAGATTGGGTCGACGAGATGGAGCGAGAATTTCATCAACAGTAGGTAAATTAATTTTTCACCAAAACCTAATTTTACTGACTTTGGAAAAAATTGGGGGAAAACAAAAATTATGTGTATGGGGTATAAAGGGGTGTTGGGGGAAGTATTAGAAAGACACTATTTACCTCTCTGGACTAGCCAGTAGAGAATTGGAGAAGAATTTTTATGAACTGAAAATTTCAGTGCTTTTATGTTTACAGTTGCAATTTGCTTATGTGTTGTAGTTATTTGATATGCTGCAATTTATGTTTAACTTATCTCATATGATGTATGTTTGTTGCCAAAACATGGTTAGCATGAGCTAATCAGTTTCAGGCCAAGGCTCAGTGAAGCCTTGTGCACTGTCAAGTGTGATTGAGCTAGGATAGTTCTTCCCTGCTGTGTTTTGATTGTGTATTTGAGAGAGGCCAATGCTCATAGATCCTGTGATTGGCTGTACTGTCAAAAGACATCCAATGCTAGGGGTAGACTAGTGAGCAAGTTGGTGTTCTTTCATTTCTAGTGTATGCTTAGGATTGAACATAACCTAGACCATGTCACTTGATTAGGACACAAGGTGGATCATAAGCTTTGGCTTACCCACCACTTCTCTTTCAGTCAATCTTAATTTCAGTCACTTTTAATTTGAGTCCTGTATGCTTGTATTTCAGTTACTTTTCTTGCCTTTCATTTCCTGCATTTTGTAGCTATTGTGCACTGAAGTCAGTGCACTGAACTCAACCTTCCCTTGGCTTCCAAGCCTTGGTTATTTGCTGCTTCTTTTAGTTGTTTCTTTGCTGCTTTACTTTCCAAGCCTTGGTTCATATCAGTTACATGTTTAGCTCACTGCCATAGTGCATTGTCACACACCTTAGCTAGGAAAACTTCTCATATGCTCCTCTCCCTGTGGACAAACCCCTACTCACTCTTTTATTACAAATATTGACCTTGTATACTTGCAAGCATATTGTGTGCATCTTAGAATTCACACCAGAAGGGTGTTGCACCAACTCACCTCCTTTTCGCGGATGATATCCTTGTTTTTTGTAAAGGAAATTTACATAGCTTAAGAAATTTGAAGGATATGCTTGGCATGTATCAGCTGGCGTCTGGTCAATATGTTAGTTATGCCAAAAGAAAATTTTACTTTGGAGGTGACAGAATTTCCCGTGCCATTGCTATTGCAAATTTCATGGATATGGAAAGAGCTTCTTTCCCGGATAAATATCTGGGTATTCAACTAAAACCTGGCATTTTTCGGCATATCCATGTCAGGCAAGTGGTGGAGAAGGTTATGGACAAATTGGCTGGTTGGAAAGGTAAGCTTTATCCTTTCAAGATCGTTTGGTTTTGATTAAATCAGTGATTTCTAGCTACATGCTTCATTCTATGGCTGTTTACAAATGGCCGTGTACAATGATCAAGAAAGTTGAGAGGGCTATTAGAAATTTCTTATGGTCTGGTGATGCTGAGAAACGTAAGTATTTTACAGTTCTATTTGATGATTTGTGATGTTCGAAACGTGAAGGTGGCCTTGGCCTCAAAAAACTGTTGGATGTCAACAGAGGTATGCTCATGAAGTTATGGATTTCTATAAGTGATTCGGAAAAGACTTGGGAAATTTTTTTGAAGGCAAAATACTTCAAGCTTAATGGAAGATTGATTGGTTAGAAATTAGGTTCTTCGGTCTTTCCAGGAATCCGTTTGGTTTACAACTTTTTGCAGAAGCATACTCGCTCAATTATAGGCAATGGTGCTAATACTTCCTTATTCTTTGATAATTGGTGCGGTGATTTTTCTATTGCTTCGAAGCTTGGTATTTCTTTCAAAGGACTTAATGACTTTAAGGCCAAGGTGTGTGATATTATTGTGGATGGTGCTTGGGCCATTCCGCTGAAGACAAGGGAGCTGATGTTACGTTGCAATATTGATTTGGATAGTTTTCCCATTATTTCTGGTGGTGAAGATTATAAGATTTGGGATCTTGATAGCAAGGGAGTTTTTTCAGTAAAGTCTGCCAAGGTTGCAATCAAAGCTTCTGTGGAGATTGCACCTGCAGCGGTGATTTTTTCTAGGCAAGTTGTGCACCCAACTTTGAGTGTGCAATACTGGAAAGTTTGGAAGAAACAATGTTGTGCTACTGAAGATAATATAATTCAGAAGACTGGAAGAGAAATGCCTTCAATGTGTCGATTATGCAGGGTCAGTTGTGAAGATGTCAGCCATATCAATTGGCATTGCAGAATTGCTAAGAAGACTTGGGCTTGGGCGGATGGAATTTTCAATCTGCAGAAAAATGAAGATCTTGTAGCTTCTTACAAGGCTGCAAAGGGACGCAGTTGAATGGTGAAGGACTTGTGGCTTGTTGCTAATCTTGCAATAGTTACAGAATTATGGAGAATACGCAACAAGGATTATTTTGATAATATGCGTGTTCGATGGCTTGGCTTTAAAGGGAGAGTCTATCAGGTAATCCGTGATAACTCAATTAGAATGAAGGGACATGTTTAATACTTTGGAGGATTTGCGTATCTTGGATTTTTTTAGGGTTAAGCATAGATCATGCAAGACTTCTATTCCGCTTGAATTGAGCTGGTCACCACCTAACCCTGGTGAGATCATGATTTGTTGTGATGGTGCTTCTCGTGGTAATCCTGGCCAAGATGGTTCTGGTATTATTTTCGTGACTCCTATTCAGCTGTGCTTGGTGTTCTCTGTGTTGGTCTTGGCTGGCAAACAAATTTCTATGCAGAAGTGTGTGCGGTTACATATGGTGCAATGGTTGCGAAGATTTGGAATACTGTAAATCTTTGTGTTAGGTCTGACTCTATGAATTGCATTCTGGAACTTCAGAAGGATGAATTACCGTGGCAATTGATGCAGAGATGGAAGATGGCAAAGAAGTCTTATTCCAGTATACGCTATATTCATAGTTATAGAGAAGTCAATTTTTCAGCTGACACTTCGGCAAAGCAAGTATGTTTGTTGGATGAAGATGTCTATGAGTTGCATGAGGGTAGGCTAGGTTTCATTCATTCTGTTGAATAGCCTGGAGAGGTTTACTTTCGTTTCAAATATGCTTTTTTAGTGTGTAGCCTTGCGGCTAGGAATTAATATAACCTGACTCTGTACAATTCCGCTTTTTTACTTTTTTTGATATTTTTGACCGAGTAAAAAAAAATCATTGCGCATTACGAAGGTTATTGGATTAAAGCCAATGTTGCACAAACATTGTGTATCATCCAGAGAGGGCTGGCAGAACGAGTGGTGCACAATCATTGTGCATCAGCCAGAGAGGGCTGGCGGAATAGGTAGTGCACGATCATTGCACGCAATCATTGCGATGAACAGTGAAACGCAATCATTGCGGGGAGTTGGTGAGTGATTTTTCCACCCCTTTCCATACTTGTAGAAATTCCATTAAAGACATATATATGGAGGGGTAATGGGTTGAAGGTGCATATGCGGACTATGTACCAAGTAAGCTTATTAGCTTAGCCGGAAGAGTGTAAATGATTTTTAAGGCTCATTTATAGTTTCGTAGCCTTTCGAAGAGGGCATTTGATGCATAGGAATCATTATGCCATGTCGCGGACCCGATGATGCATGATCATTGTGCATCTTTAACGAAATAGCCTACAGACCAGGCCTTTACCATCTTTGTCGGGCTACGGCCTTGCAAACGAGTTGGAATAAGTGTCTTCCCTTGGAGGATGAACTACGGTCTGTGATTGATCCTTTTAGAGTAGGGAAGGGTACGTAGGCAACCGCAATGAGTTGCAGCATTGACGGTCCAGCATTTTGTCGCTCATATCATCTAATTATGAGATGATTGCGACATTTTGGCCTCTCATATAATCAAGCTCGACATAAGAGATGATTGTGGCCAAACTTGATGAGGAAAGTTGCATTCCATTCACTAGATGCTCATACTTCCTATCAAGGCGTTCGACATAGGATAAAAACCCGAGTGTCGTAATTTGGCTCAAGAGGAGTCCATTTCGATGGGAAACGGCCAAATATCAAGAAATGTTGATTTATATAAATCCACATGGTCACCACAATTTAGCCAAATTCCATCTTTTAGGGCCTCAAATGGACGTTTTTACCGTTTTAGGAAAATTTTTTGTTTGCTTAATAAAACCCTTCGCAGAACAAGAGTAAGTTGGAACGGTGCAGAATCTAAGTTAGATGCATCATGATCCAAGAGCATGCTTTCAAAGGCAAATGGACATGCATTTTCCTAGCTTTAAAGGACCGGATCGTAGCTTCATCATGGCACACCGGGGAAGTTATGGCCTGCGGTGGAACGCGCCAAAGGCGTAATTATCCGGTATGTCACAGTTGGTATCAGAGCAAGTTCCGAGAAAACTCTAGGGACTTGTGCGGAGTTGACTCATTGGCGAGTATTTCCTTTAATGGAAAACTTAAAGTTATAGAGTAGGCCAACTTTTGCGCGAAAAGAGTATGTAACTGCTTTGTCAGTTACTGTGCGAATCGTGTTGAGATTGTTCAAGTATTGTGAGTTTTCCTGGCCTAAGTGGCCAAGGGACAACGTTTGGTGCCAAGTAAGGCACATCGCGAAGGCATATTGCAAAAGTCCAATGTTGCATCATCATGATGCATTAGGCCAGTTGGATAGGTGTCCTTGAGATTGCAGCGTAATAATTTCGCATTACGAAGGTTATTGGCTTAAAGCCAATGTTGCACAAACATTGTGCATCAGTCTGAGAAGGCTGGCAGAAAGAGTGGTGCACAATCATTGTGCATCAGCCAGAGCGGGCTTGCGGAACAGGTAGTGCACTATCATTGCACACAATCATTGAGATGAAAAGTGAAACGCAATCATTGTAGGGAGTTGGTGAGTTATTTTTACTCCCCTTTCCATACTTGTAGAAATTTCATTAAGACGTATATAGGGAGGGGTGGTGAGTTGAAGGTGCATATGCGGACTATGTACCAAGTAAGCTTCATAGCTTAGCCGGAAGAGTATAATGATTTCTAAGGCTCATTTATAGTTGCTTAGCCTTTCGAAGAGGGCATTTGATGCTTAGGCATCATTATGCCATGTCGCGGACCTGATGATGCCTGATCATTATGAATCTTTGACGAAATGGCCTACAGACCAGGCCATTACCATCTTTACCGGGCTACGGCCTTGCAAACGAGTTGGAATAAGTTTTTGTCTCTTGGAGGATGAACTACGGTATGTGATTGATCCTTTTAGAGTAGGGAAGGGTACGTAGGCAGCCACAATGAGTTGCAGCATTGCCGGTGCAGCATTTTGTCGCTCATATCATCTAATTGTGAGATGATTGCGACATTCTGGCCTCTCATATAATCTGGCTCGACGTAAGAGATGATTGTGGCCAAACTTGATGAAGAAAGTTGCATTCCATTCACTGGATGCTCATACTTCCTATCAAGGCGTTCAACATAGGATAAAAACCTGAGTGTCGTAATTTGGCTCAAGAGGAGTCCATTTCGATGTGAAACGGACCAAAGATCAAGACATGTTAATCTACAAATCCACATGGTCACCACAATTTATCCAAATTCCATCGTTTAGGGCCTTAAATGGTCGTTTTTACCGTTTTAGGAAAGTTTTTGGTTTACTTAATAAAACCCTTCGCAGAATAAGGGTAAGTTGGAACGGTGCGGAAGCTAAGTTAGCTGCATCATGCTCCAAGAGAATGCTTTCAAAGGAAAATGGATGTGCATTTACCTAGCTTTAAAGGCCCGGATAGTAGCTTCATCACGGCGCACCGGGGAAGTTATGGCCTGCGGTGGAACGCGCCAAAGGCGTAATTTTCCGGTCCGTCACAATTGGTATCAGACCAAGTTCCGAGAAAACTCTAGGGACTTGTGCGGAGTGGACTCATTGGTGAGTATTTCCTTTAATGGAAAAATTAAAGTTGGAGAGTGGGCCAAATTTTGCGCGGAAAGAGTTTGTAACTGCTTTATCAGTTACTGTGCGAATCGTGTTGAGCTTGTTCAAGTATTGTGAGTTTTCCTGGCCTAAGTGGCCAAGGGACAACGTTTGGTGCCAAGTAAGGCACATCGCGAAGGCATATTTCAAAAGTCCAATGTTCCATCATCATGATGCATTAGGCCAGTCGGATAGGTGGCCTTGAGATTGCAGCGTAATGATGAGTGCCAAATATTGTATATATTTATCCCTTTTTGTTGGCATTTAACTCATCTTTTGATCATTAATTCTACATTTTATCCCATATTCTGTATTTTCATTGTTTTCAAGAATAAATATTTTTCTCGCTTAATTTTTGCATTTTTAGGTAATAAATAAAGTCTGGATGAGTCGCGGAGCGAAAAGAGCAGAAAAGTAGTGAAAAGCCGGGAGAAATCACGCAAGGAAGCCGCGAAGAATGGTGCGCACAACCTCATTTTCTACACACAAAAGCGCCTCCGTTCTCAGCCATCAGATCAGTTCTCAGAAGCATCCGACGGTCGCTCCTTCATAGAGCATCAAAATCGGAAGTCTCTGCCAAGCACCACAGCGCTGAAATTCCAAGCCTTCAGATTAGATGGTAGTTGAATCCAACGGTCGCTCCTATGCCTGTGCATCAAATCCCGATGATTCCGCCCAACACTATAGCACCTAACCTAATCTAGCACCGTTGACTTCGTTGTGTTCCGCATCCAACGGTCGCTACAAACTGCTTCTCTCCTAGCCGTCCGATCTACCTACCATCTCCATATCCAGCGGCTCAGCTCGCCAAACATCGAACCAGATGCTCCCGCCTCACACCCTAGCACCAAACACACCCCCTATCCCAAACACAGTAGAGCCCCTCCTTCATCTCCTTCACCCGACATTTGCAGAGCCACCTCTCTGCCACCACCATCGCCTGCAACCCACTGCCACCACCAGACCTCGAGCTTCCTTCACCACCACCAGTTCCATCACTGCCACTACCATCTCCAACACCCGACAACACCCTAGCCTAGTTATTTTCTTCATCTCACAACCTCTGAAACCCTAGGTTTTGGGGTGAGTAAAATAACTAGAAATTAGGGGACAATAGGAGCAGGAAGAGCATCAGAGGGACATCAACAAGTATGGGTTGAAGCTATTTTGGTCAGTGTGTAGGTAAATTTCTGTTAATTTACAAAACCCTAATTGTACTGTTGAGTGAAGATTTTTGGGGAAAATGGGTGTAAACCCTAATTTGATAATTTGGGTATAAAAGGGGATGTGTATGAGATGTTAAAACTTGTTCTTGGACTAGCCAAGTTTCCACCCAATTTGGGTTAGGTTAATTTCAATTGTTCCTGCACTGTTAATTGTTCCTGTTAATTTTCAGTTTCAACTGTTAATCTCTTGCCATTGTTAATATTGCTTTGTTACTCTCTTGTTACTGTTAAATGTGCTCTTGTTAATGCACTGTTAATGTTAATGTGTGATGCTCCTGTTGTTAGTTAGACTCATTGTTTTGTCACTGTGAATGCCATGTTTAGTGTAATGTTTGTCATGTTCTAATCTATCATGCTAGGGACTTGATAAATCACTAATGTCTTATTGTGTAGTACATTGATCACATTGCTTTAGAAGGCTAAGCAGGTTTAGGAAAAACTTGAACTTAGTTCATCATCACCTCACTTTCACAATGTATGCCAAGTATACTTTGTAGTTAGGTTCATGAGCTGTTGATAAGCTGCAACTCAAGCTGAATTCATAATCCCTTGACTAGTTGTGCTGTAGAAAGACAATTAGTGCTTTGGAAAGAATACCATAGTTGTGTTTAACTTTCTATAGGAGAATACATAGTAAAAGTTAGAGTGAATTCAACCCCTAGTTCCCCTCCATAATCAACCTTCCCTGTCATCCACAACTCCATCTTCAACTGTTAGTCTTGTTTTCTTTCACTTGTTTGTTTTACCTGCATTTTCTGTTTTGCATTTTCTTTACTATTTGCTTCCCCTGCTGCCACTTCTGCTGCATTTCTTCTACTGCTGCAGCTCTGTTGCTACTGCACTGCTGTGCATTTTCTGTTGCTGCTGCCACTTCTTCTGTTGTGCTGCTGCTGGTGCCTGCTGCACTGCTACTTGCTTCTCCTGCTGCCTTCCTTGGCCAAGCCAAAGACTGCTGCTTCAACTGAGTCCAAGGCCCTAAGCCCAATTCACAGTTGAACTGTTGAGCCCAAAGCTCAAATCAGTTCACTGAAACAAAGCCCAGCTTTCAAAGACCAAGCCCAGTTTCTAAAACCAAAGCCCAATTACTGTGAAAGACCATTTCACTGTTCAGGTGAAATTGAGCCCAAAGCTCAATCAAAGGCCCGCAGCCCATTTGCACTTCAAAGATAACTGAGCCCAAGCTCAGTTCAGTTTATTTTTAACAAACCCACTAAGCCCAATTCATTCAAAGGGCATTCAAACCCATTAGTACTCAAAGCCCAATCTAAGCCAAAAGGCTTCTAAGCCCAAAGCAAACTAGAAACCCAATTAGCTAAAACACTTCCGAAACACACCCGATCTCTGTGGATCGACCCGTACTTGCACGAGCTACAACCGACGACCGTGCACTTGCGGTATTACTGTAGGCCCGTTTTCACGCATAATTTACACACATCTCCGGACCTGCCAAGTTTTTGGCGCCGCTGCCGGGGATCGGTGCTGTGTTTTATCTGTGTTTTTCTTAGCTATTTTGTATTTCATTTCATAGCATTTGCATCTGCATCTGCTTCATTTCATTTGCTGTTGGACCTGCTGATTCTGAACCTGTTTTTCCTCTGCTGGGACGCCACCAAGGAAAAGAACCAAAACCCAACTGGGTTTTTGCAACAATATCAGAGCAGCTGGGCTGTGCTAAAAAGGTAAGCCTAAACCCATTCATTGAGAGAACCCAACCTGTGGGCTTCCAAATTTTTTAATTGTGGGCTTGTAATAATTAACCCAATTTTTTGGGCTTTTTATTTTTCTATTTTGGGTTTGTAATAATTTATTTTTGGGCTTGTTGTTTAATTTGTGGGCTTGTATTTATTTTGTGTGGGCTTGTTTAAATTTTTCCATTGGACTGGTATTTTGGACTCTGGGTTTAAACCCAGCTGATAACCGATTGTGGGCCGCAGCCTTCCTTCCATTTCATTAGAGGCTTGCACAGTGGGCGTGCTCCCATTTTAAAAAACCAAATTTTATTTTCTTAATTTTATTTTAAAAAAAAAAAAAAATTTTGCTCCTAATTTCAAAAACCAAAACTTTTCTCCCATTCAAAAACCAAATTTTACTTGCTCCCATTTTGACAACCAAATTTTTTCTAAAATATCCCATTAAAACCAAACTTGCCAAAAAATGTCTCCCACCAAAACCAAATTTTTCCCAAAAATCCAAACCCTTTAAAAACCAAATTCTGAGCTTTGTAACATAGTCACTTAGCTTTTGAGCCAATCATGTCTGGATATTGGTCTGCTCCTGGGGATGGAAATAAAACTCTTAGAGAACTTGCTTATGGGCATCTGCCACGTTATGAACCTTCCACGGACCATGATGTCAATAGTCATAGGAATCATTATGGACATTTTCAAAGTCCCGAGCCGCAATACATGAACCCTAATGACTATTCATACATGCATCATTCGCCACAACGTGAAAATGAACATTTTGCTAGTGCCTCACTCACCCAATCATCACTTATGGATCAAATAGAAGCTCGAATCACAGCTTTAGAAATGCAAGCACATGAGGAATCTGTCACATCTAATTTTCTTAGGCAACCTGAAATCTATGTATGTCCCGCATGTGGTAGTTTAGACCACCCTGTTGAGAATTGTCATATTTTGCATAATTTTAGGCAATCTAGAGAAAATCCAAGGTATGAAATGCCCAAGAATTGTGAGAATGGTAGTCATTGGGACCATAATCAATCCTTTGAGGGTTGCGATCAATATTTTGTAGACCCTAATGACCATGCACACATGTACCAATCACCACAATTTGAACATGAAGAATTTTGTACTCCCATGAATTTAGACTCCACTACAGAAGCTTTCAGACTCAGTGAGCAAAACTTCGATAGATCTACATCACGAATTAAGGCATATTTAGATCATATTTTGCTTCACCTACAAAAGGAGGAAATTCATGAGGAAATGTATGTTGTCCCTAATGAAGTGTCTAGTCCCATCCATGTAAATGATGATTATGAACCTAATTTAGAGGAACATGAATCGACTAATGACACCACCACTTTTAATGAGGACCAATATGCATGCTACCATGATGATGATTATGATGATTATGATGATATGTTAGAAGAACATGAAAATATTGTGGAACCTGTTGGTTCAATAACATATGGCTTCTCGCCCTCGACCTTCATGAATGTCGTTTTTTCTAATACTCATTGTAATTCATATGATTTTGATATTGACATGGGATTCGTACAATTATTCTGTGAAGATGAGCATGACATAGGAATAGTTGAATCTTCTGTAGACACTAATATGCATGAAAATATATTTGATGTGTCTGATTCTCTACCTAGGTCACATTGTGATATTTCTCCTAATTTGCCGATGCATGAGAATAAATTTGTTGATGATGTTGATGATTCTGAGTGTGAACTTGCCAATGTGATTGATGATTGTGAGCATGATGTGACATGTGTAGATGAATTAGAAGATTTTGATTTGATTGATAATGATATGCCTATTCTTCTACCTAAGTCACAATCTGTTGGCCTTCCACCCAACCTAGATTTGGTTTGTACCAATCTTGTAAAACCAATTTTTCTAAAAATGCCTAACCTAGGTTTGGAACTGTGTGCTTCCCAAGTCCTTTTGGACTATTTTGCTTCCAAGTATAATATCTTTGAGGAACCACAGTTGGAAATAGCATGTTTGCCCGTCCCTAGCACAGTTCATTTCGAGCTAGACCTTTTGCATGATGAACCCCCGAAACTGCGCGATTTTGTTTTCAAATTTATATCTTCTGTAAAATCCAGGTTTGGGGGTTGCTCAGTTTGTTTCACAGTTTCACTTGCGTTTCTTTCCTATTATTATTGTGTGAAGCTGTTGAAATGTCTACACTTCGTCTTTTGGGTTGATCCTCAACTCTTTAGATTGTTAGTGTATGGTGAATTTTTTGTATATAATCCAGTAGATAAATTTTAAAAACCCTTTTGTTCCTTTTGTATATATTTTGCTAATCCAATATGATCTCGGCTGAGATATGTTGGATTTTTGCCTTGAATAACGGAGTTTTAATTCTGCTTTCACCGTGCTTGTAGAAATTTCATTAAGACGTATATAGGGAGGGGTGGTGAGTTGAAGGTGCTTATGCGGACTATGTACCAAGTAAGCTTCATAGCTTATCCGGAATATAATGATTTCTAAGGCTCATTTATAGTTGCTTAGCCTTTCGAAGAGGGCATTTGATGCTTAGGAATCATTATGCCATGATGTCTGATCATTATGAATCTTTGACGAAATAGCCTACGGACCAGGCCATTACCATCTTTACCGGGCTACGGCCTTGCAAACGAGTTGGAATAAGTTTTTGTCCCTTGGAGGATGAACTACGGTATGTGATTGATCCTTTTAGAGTAGGGAAGGATACGTAGGCAGCCGCAATGAGTTGCAGCATTGCCGGTGCAGCATTTTGTCGCTCATATCATCTAATTGTGAGATGATTGCGACATTCTGGCCTCTCATATAATCTGGCTCGACGTAAGAGATGATTGTGGCCAAACTTGATGAAGAAAGTTGCATTCCATTCACTGGATGCTCATACTTCCTATCAAGGCGTTCGACATAGGATAAAAACCTGAGTGTCGTAATTTGGCTCAAGAGGAGTCCATTTCGATGTGAAACGGCCCAAAGATCAAGACATGTTGATCTACAAATCCACATGGTCATCCCAATTTATCCAAATTCCATCGTTTAGGGCCTTAAATGGTCGTTTTTACCGTTTTAGGAAAGTTTTTGGTTTACTTAATAAAACCCTTCGCAGAATAAGGGTAAGTTGGAACGGTGCGGAAGCTAAGTTAGCTGCATCATGCTCCAAGAGAATGCTTTCAAAGGAAAATGGATGTGTATTTACCTAGCTTTAAAGGCCCGGATCGTAGCTTCATCACGGCGCATCGGGGAAGTTATGGCCTACGGTGGAACGCGCCAAAGGCGTAATTTTCCGGTCCGTCACAATTGGTATCAGAGAAAGTTCCGAGAAAACTCTAGGGACTTTTGCGGAGTGGACTCATGGGCGAGTATTTCCTTTAATGGAAAAATTAAACTTGGAGAGTGGGCCAACTTTTGCGCGGAAAGAGTTTGTAACTGCTTTGTCAGTTACTGTGCGAATCGTGTTGAGCTTGTTCAAGTATTGTGAGTTTTCCTGGCCTAAGTGGCACACCACTTACGAGTGGATATCTGGAAGACTGTCTGGGACGGTGGGTAGACAGTGGGACTGATCATCCCCACACATTGGAAACTGGCCAATGGTGTGCATTGTCAGGCCCGGCTAGCATCGCACTTACGAGTGGCAACCTGGATGACCATCAAGGACGGCGGGAAACTGGAAGTTGTTCCATACAGTACCGTGTTAAAATCTTTTCATTACGATGACATCTTCAACCTTGTGAACTTTAGGGATTCTTGGGTGGTGGTATGAGATGCCATTTAGGATATCTGGTCGAGATATCCTCTTGGCACTGGCAAATTGCGATTCTTGGTATTGTTGTGGACACTTTTGGATGTCTGGGAAAGTGGTATGGGACGTGTGCTCAGAAGGTCTAAATTTTTGTTCATGAAGACTTGAAGAACTCGTGATTTCTGAGCATCTGGTATGGGACTTTTGGTCAGGAAATCCAAACTGAAGATATTGTCCACAATAGTTTTAGTTTTGAATTTCGGGGAAGAAATTCTGTGAAGGGGTGTAGAGTGTAACACCCCGGGTTTTTAGCATGGCGCATGCTAAAAGATGCGCCATTGCTAGAGATGAAGCTTCATCCAAATCTTCTTTGCATAGTGAGATGCGTTTGGCTAAGGGCCAAATTTTGGTGCCAAGGAAGGCATATTGGCAAAAGTCCAATGTTGCATCATCATGATACATTAGTCCAGTTGGGTATGTGGCCTTGAGCTTGCAGAGTAATCATTGCGCATTACGAAGGTTATTGGCTTAAATCCAATGTTGTATAAACATTGTACATCATCCAGAGAAGGCTGGCAGAACGAGTGGTGCACAATCACTGTGCATCAGCCAGAGAGGGATGGCGGAACAAGTAGTGCACAATCATTGCGATGAATAGTGAAACGCAATCATTGCGGGGAGTTGGTCAGTAATTTTTTCTCCCGTTTCCATACTTATATAAATTCCATTAAGACATATATAGGGAGGGGTGGTGAGTTGAAGGTGCATATGCGGACTATGTACCACGTAAGCTTCATATCTTAGCCGGAAGAGAATAAATGATTTCTAGGGTTCATTTATAGTTGCATAGCCTTTCGAAGAGGGCATTTGATGCTTAGGCATCATTATGCCATGTCGCGGACCCGATGATGCATGATCATTGTGCATCTTTGACGAAATGGCCTACGGACCAGGCCGTTACCATCTTTGTTGGGTTATGGCCTTGCAAACTAGTTGGAATAAGTTTTTGTCCTTTGTAGGATGAACTACGGTATATGCTTGATCCCTTTAGAGTAGGGAAGGGTACGTAGGCAACCGCAATGAGTTGCAGCATTGTCGGTCCAGCATTTTGTCGCTTATATCATCTAATTGTGAGATGATTGCGGCATTCTGGCCTCTCATACAATCTGTCTCGATGTAAGAGATGATTGTGGTCAAACTTGATGAGGCAAGTTGTATTCCACTCATTGGATGCTCATACTTCCTATCAAGGCGTTCGACATAGGCTAAAAACCCAAGTGTCGTAATTTGGCTCATTGGCGAGTATTTCCTTAAATGGAAAACTTAAAGTTGGAGAGTAGGCCAACTTTTGCGCGGAAAGAGTTTGTAACTGCTTTGTCAGTTACTGTGAGAATCGAGTTGAGCTTGTTCAAGTACTATGAGTTTTCCTGGCCTAAGTAGCACACCACTTACAAATGGATATCCGGAAGA
>NW_020628931.1:0-481 GCF_003573695.1 Papaver somniferum
TCAAATTTAACAATAGAAGAAGGATGAAAGACCATGCAGAAGTAATCCAAATCCTAACAAATTTCTTCTATCTTGAATCAAATAGAAAGACAAAGTTACACAAAAAGAAAGAGTTCATAAAAATGTTGAATTTTGTATACGTTAACTCGAAAAAGTCTACACATTTCGTTATAAGTCGTTAATTGATTTCTGAGACTAAATTGTAAACTAGATAAACTCATCTTTAACAGAAAAAGTTTGAAAAATGTGTTGTAATTACAATTAATATGTTCTAAGGCTATACGTCTAGTAAAAATTGCATTTCTATGTACGTTGATTCAAGAAAATATGAAGGAAGTCAAATTTCACAATAGCAGAAAGATGAAAGACCATGCAGAACTAATCCAAATCCGAACAAATTTCATCTATCTTGAATCAAATAGAAAGACAAAGCCAATATAAAAAGAAAGAGTTCATTAAAATGCTGAATTTTATATACGTT
>NW_020628932.1:0-637 GCF_003573695.1 Papaver somniferum
AAATCATTAAAACGTTCAAAATAGTGAAAAACAGTTTCCTCATCCAATTGGACAAAACAATTGATACTTTGACGAATAGCGATGGTCCTATGGTGTGGAAAGAATTTTTTGAAAAATAGATCTGTGAGTTGGTCCCAAGTGTTGATTGATTGTGGTCTCAAACCGTAAAACCATGTTTTGGCCCTTTCCTTTAAAGAAAATGTAAACAAACGCAATTTCAGAGAGTCTTCGGACATATGATCAGGTTGCATAGTCCGACAAATTTGTTCAAACTCTCTTACATGAGTATAGGGGTTCTCAGAATCGAACCCTCGAAATATAGGAAGTATTTGTATCATGCTTGCATTTATTTTAAAAGGGTTATTGGTTTGAGGTAATACAATACATGATAATGGAATTTTTAGTGATGGATACATGTATTCATGGAGAGCATGAGGTTGGCCCATTTTGAAAAGACACAAAGCCCACTATTTGGTTTTAAATGGGAAAATTTTGGTTTTGATGGGATATAAAAGAAAAAGAAAATTTGGTTTAAAAATGGGAGCAAAGTAGAAATTTGGTTTTAAAAATTGGGAGCAAAAGAATTTTTTTTTTTTTTTTTTTATAAAACAGGGAAAAAAGTAAAGTTAAAATATTT
>NW_020628933.1:0-991 GCF_003573695.1 Papaver somniferum
AAAAAAAGAGTAGGTAATGTATCCATTAGTTACTACTACTTCAGTGGTCACTGTTTGCTTCGAATGTGAAAATTTTCCATTTTCAGTAGTGCTATTAATGGAAATTCTTATTGCATTTTTATGTATTTCAAGCTAAACGACTCTTTTTAAACCTTAATGAACCAACTTCATTTTGAAGCCATTTCCAGAAAATAAAATATTCTTGTGAGTAGTGCCAGCCCCTTGGATTAATAATTCCTTTGTTTCAAAAACTCCCCAAACAAACAAAAAAGCAAAACGCAAGTTGAAAATTTTACATTTTTGCTAATTTTAGGCCGTTGAAAGACCGGTGAGTAGCTTTGGGTATGTCTTTCAAGCTAAGCAATATTTTTTACTACAAAATCTCCGTTCCGTTTCAAGCCATTTTCAAAAAGTAGTAAATTGCTCTGGTATTTCAAATGATTCTTAGACATAATGAACATCTCATTGCCTCAAATCCACAGTGCCAGCCAAAAAATGTACACAACTAACACACTCTCTACTCATTACTACAGAAAGCGCGACAAGAAACAAGCATATAACATAGGGCATCACGCAGTCGATCTAATGACTCCTAAGAATTATAAAAATACAATAGAAACTACGAAGGATTTGACAACAAGAGAAATCATGCATAAAGAGTTCACCATTTTTTCTACTGTCAAACATCTCAAATTCATTGTTAAACTGAGAAGTTCTGAGACCCATCAGCCATGAGCCTGAGACACACTGGATAGGAAATTGTTCTGCTCTAAACTGGATATAAAACGTTTCAATCCCAATTACAAATTAGAAAAAAAGTGCAAAACGTAGAAATTACCCATGGCACCCATTCTTACTTTGGCCTTTTGTACTGTAACTAAAACTGTTGCTCACCGCATCAGCTTATACTCCTTTTTCTCCATATGCCTCTTCTTCGTGTTCCTATCACCTTCGTTCTCCCCAAATAAGTACCACCGCTGAGTGAAACTAG
>NW_020628934.1:0-1565 GCF_003573695.1 Papaver somniferum
CTTGGTGTCTCAGACTCTCGTGCCATTCAATTTTCAATGAAATTAGGGAAACTCCGTCATTAGCAACAACAAAAAGAAAATTGATACTCAAAATTTTATGTGATTGTGGTGAGCATTGAGAATCTCAGTTCAGAAGTTCTTTGACTACCTGAGAATCACTTGTTGGTACCATTATTTGTATCCATTTTTGGCATTTTAGATTTCAGATTTTGGACTGGCAAAGCTCGTCGGGAAAACAGGTGAAGGAGAAGTACATTGGTTTTTAAGATGAAGAATTAGAAGGTATATCAATTTACCCTGTCCATGAAATTCACACATTGATCTTGGGGCTGTACTAATTTTTTTTCTTTTTATTATTTGTAGGTTTTCTAAGTTATGTAATTTGATTTAATGAGTGCTTTGCTTCAGAAGTTAACTGTGATGGATGCAACTGCACATATTGTTCTAACAATATTGAGAACGAGACCTGTAGGAAAGAGGCTGCGGAAGCTACTTTACAACATAATCTGAATGCATCCGGCCAAAGATTGCTAGTGGTCCTCATGGGGTTCGTGACACTAAGGTATGTGGTCTAACTCATTGATTTTCTAAAAAACGTGTCTATGAGTTTTCTAACCATCTATAATATGTAATTACCACTCGATGAAAACTGTGTTAGAGCGACCATCTTGTTTCCTTTTTATTTTTGGTGTATCATTGTGATCTGCTGAAGGAAAACTTGAGTAATTACTTTAGGGATATTTTTGAGCATGGGATTGCTACTGTTAAATCTTCCCCTGAACACAAATTAATAAATCTACGCTGTCATCTAACTTATGTTTTCGATGGTAAATTTTGACATGGATCCATTATTTGCTGTATCTTACAATATGACCTAATATGTGGTTACTTAAAAATAGGTCTCTGATTGACAACCATATGTGTAAATATAAACCCAAACTTCCCATAGTTCCATGTTTGTTGCTTCTGCTAGGTTATGTTTGACTATTTAACATGTAAGAAAGACTGCATGAAAAATGAAATTGACTAATATCAAATCAAATATTAAAGTGAAGAACTTCAAACTTAAAAATTGCTATACACATAATCCCATTTGCTAAATTCTCACTTTATGTTGCTGAAAAAATATGAACTTTCTAAACCCATATTAGGAGGAAAATGGTGACATTTCAATAATCGAAAAGCACAATAAGGGATGCCATTGCAAGAAATCAGGATGTCTTAAGAAATACTGCAAATGTTTCCAAGCCAACATTCTCTGTTTTGAGAACTATAAATGCATTGACTGCAATAACTACGCTGGTATTGAAGAGAGACTTGCTTTCTTCCTTGAGGATCATAGTAATTATAGTAATACCTTATTTATACATGCAGCACGTAGATGCCAATTTTGTAATAACTGGGGCTATTGAATCATCTCAATATGGGATTTCCACCAATATCCATAAAAAGGAAGCTTCACGAAAAACTTCTATCATGTACAACATCCAAGGATTCACCTGTTCACGGGCTTGCTCAGACTCCCAGACATATTACATAAATCCTTGTAAAGAGATTCATGTTTT
>NW_020628935.1:0-323 GCF_003573695.1 Papaver somniferum
AAAGACATGTGATAAGAGTGTAAAGTGTATCTACACATGTGTAAAGAAAGATCTGAAGTTATGACTACTAATCATCAAGAGATAGTTTCTCAGGCTAAGAACCAAGGTCGAAATCTAGCTAGCTGTCCGGACTTTACGAGAATTGTGAATGAATTGAAGGTATTTCACAATTACTCGCGTTGTACATCAATGGCATACACCCTCCTTGCTTATTACAATGAAACAACAAAATGACTATTTACATGACTCTTATTTACATTGACTACTCTCTTTTATTTTTGGAACAAGAGAGAATGGAATTGATAAATACATGATTTTTTTTT
>NW_020628936.1:0-343 GCF_003573695.1 Papaver somniferum
TGTATCTTACACATCTAAGGTAAAATACAACTAGGCAATCATTGAAATCTAACCATAGTCATGAGAGGTCGTCGTAAAGTCACGAAGAGTTAGAAATGACAGATAAAAAGAGAACCAATGGTCTCAAAAATTAATAGAAAGTGAACCAATGGTCTGCAAAATTATTAGAAAACACTTTTGCCTTGAAGAAAATAAGACTACATCAATGTACTTTCGTGTATAAAATCATTCAAAACAAGACATTTCTTATTGTCATAGACACCTGACCTAGAGAGTTTGAATGTCTCCAATAAAACACAATTTACTTTAGACATAATTACCAAAAGAGAAATAACTAACGGTC
>NW_020628937.1:0-619 GCF_003573695.1 Papaver somniferum
AACAAATTTCATCTATCTTGAATCAAATAGAAAGACAAAGCCAACATAAAAAGAAAGAGTTTATAAAAATGTTGAATTTAATATACGTTAACTCAAAAAAGTCTACACACTTCGTTATAAGTCGTAAATTGATTTCTGAGACTAAATTGTAAACTAGAAAAACTCATCTTTAACAGAAAAAGTTTGAAAAATGTATTGTAATCACAATTAATATGTTCTAAGGCAATACGTATAGTAAAAATTGCATTTCTCTCTACGTTGATTCAAAAAATATAAAGGAAGTCAAATTTAAAAATATAAGAAGGTTGAAAGACCAAGCAGAACTAATCCAAATCCTAACATATTTCATCTATCTTGAATCAGATAGAAAAACAAAGCTAACAGAAAAGGAAAGAGTTCATAAAAATGTTAAATTTTATATATGTTAACTCAAAAAAGTCTACACACTTCGTTATAAGTCGGAAATTTATTTCTGAAACTACATTGTAAACTAGATAAAATCATCTTTAACAAAAAAAAGTTTGAAAAATGTATTGTAATTAAAATTAATATGTTCTAAGGCAATACGTCCAGTAAAAATTGCATTTCTATGTACGTTGATTCAAGAAAATATGAAAAA
>NW_020628938.1:0-719 GCF_003573695.1 Papaver somniferum
TGAGACTAAATTGTAAACTAGATAGACTCATCTTTAACAGAAAAAGTTTGAAAAATATTAATATGTGCTAAGGCAATACGTCTAGTAAAAATTGCAATTCTATTTACATTGATTCAAGAAAATATGAAGGAAGTCAAATTTCACAATAGAAGAAGGATGAAAAACCATGCAGAACTAATCCAAATCCTAACAAATTTCATCTATCTTGAATCAAATAGAAATACAAAGCCAACACAAAAAGAAAGAGTTCATAAAAATGTTGAATTTTATATACGTTAACTCAAAAAAGTCTACACATTTCGTTATAAGTCGGAAATTGATTTCTGAGACTAAATTGTAAACTAGATAGACTCATCTTTAACAGAAAAAGTTTGAAAAATGTATTGTAATTACAATTAATATGTTCTAAGGCAATACGTCTAGTAAAAATTGCATTTCTCTGTACGTTGATTCAAGAAAATATGAAGCAAATCAAATTTCACAATAGAAGAATGATGAAAGACCATACAGAACTAATCCGAATCCTAACAAATTTCATCTATCTTGAATCAAATAGAAGGACAAAGCCAACAAAAAAATAAAGAGTTCACAAAAAAATGCTGAATTTTATATACGTTAACTCAAAAAAGTCTACACATTTCGTTATAAGTCGGAAATTGATTTCTGAGACTAAATTGTAAACTAGATAGACTCATCTTTAACAGAAAAAGTTTGAAAAA
>NW_020628939.1:0-1001 GCF_003573695.1 Papaver somniferum
GTTATAAGTCGGAAATTGATTTCCGTGACTAAATTGTAAACTAGATAAACTCATCTTTAACAGAAAAAGTTTGAAAAATGTATTTTAATCACAAATTATATGTTCTAAGGAATTATGTCTAGTAAAAATTGCATTTCTATGAACGTTAATTCAAGAAAATATGGAGGAAGCCAAATTTCACAATAGAAGAAGGATGAAAAACCAGCAAGAACAACAAATTTCATCTATCTTGAATCAAATAGAAAGACAAAGCCAACATATAAAGAAAAAGTTCATAGAAATGTTGAATCTTATATACGTTAACTCCAAAAAGCCTACACTCTTCGTTATAAGTCGGAAGTTGATTTCTGAGACTAAATTGTAAACTAGATAAACTCATCTTTAACAAAAAAAGTTTGAAAAATGTATTGTATTCACAATTAATATGTTCTAAGGCATTACGTCTAGTAAAAATTGCATTTCTATGTACGTTGATTCAAAAAAATATGAAGGAAGTCAAATTTCACAATAGAAGAAGGATGAAAGACCAAAAAGAACTAATCCAAATCCTAACAAATTTCATCTATCTTGAATCAAATAGAAAGACAAAAGCCAACAGAAAAAGAAAGAGTTCATAAAAACGTTGACCTTTATATGCGTTAACACAAAAAAGTTTACAAACTTCGTTATACATATGAAATTGATTTCTGAAACTAAATTGTAAACTAGATAACTCATCTTTAACATAAAAAGTTTGAAAAATGTATCGTAATCACAAATAATATGTTTTAAGGCATTACGTCTAGTAAAAATTGCTTTTCTATGTACGTTGATTCAAGAAAATATGAAGGAAGTCAAATTTCACAATAGAAGAAGGATAAAAGCCCATGCTGAACTAATCCAAATTCCAACAAATTTCATCTATTTGAATCAAATTGAAAGACAAAGCCAAAGCATAAAGAAAGAGTTCATAAAAATGTTGAGTTTCATATACGTTAACTCAAAAAAGTCTACACACTTTG
>NW_020628940.1:0-1035 GCF_003573695.1 Papaver somniferum
AAATTATAGCGTTCGAGTCTTTTCGAGTGTGTATTTTTCGAATGTACACTCGAAACTGCTCTAAGTAGACAAATCTTGTTTATGAGGCCTAGACTTCAAAATTTAGCTAAAATATCAAGATCATCTGGGTCATAGACCAACATTTCCTTATCTTTAGCATGTTTCCAATAAAAATAGACACAGGTTGAGCTAAATTATAGCGTTCGAGGCTTTTCGAGTGTCTATTATTTAAATGTACACTCGAAACTGCTCTAAGTAGAAAATTCGTGTTTATGAGGCCTAGCCTTCAAAACATGGCTAACATATGAAGATCATATGGGTCAATAGGCCAACATGTCCTGATCAATAGCATGTTTTCAATCAAAATAGACACCTCTTGAGCTAAATTATAGCGTTCGAGTCTTTTCGAGTGTGTATTTTTCGAATGTACACTCGAAACTGCTCTAAGTAGACAAATCTTGTTTATGAGGCCTAGATTTAATTTTTTTGCTAAAATATCAAGATCATCTGGGTCTATAGACCAACATGTCCTGATCATTAGAATGTTTTCAACCAAAATAGAAACATGTTGATCTAAATTATAGCGTTCGAGTCTTTTCGAGTGTGTATTATTCGAATGTACACTCGAAAGTGCTCTCTAAGTAGAAAATTCGTGTTTATGAGGCCTAGGCTTCAAAACTTGGATAAAATATCAAGATCATGTGTTTCTATAGACCAACATGTCCTGATAATTAGCATGTTTTCAATCAAAATAGACACCTCTTGAGCTAAATTATAGCGTTCGAGTCTTTTCGAGTGTGTATTTTTCGAATGTACACTCGAAACTGCTCTAAGTAGAAAAATCTTGTTTATGTGGCCTAGACTTCAAGATTTGGCTAAAATATCAAGATCATGTGGGTCTATAGACCAACATGTCCTGATCAATAGCATGTTTTCAATCAAAATAGACACCTCTTGAGCTAAATTATAGCGTTCTAGTCTTTTCGAGTGTGTATTTTTCGAATGTACACTCGAAACTGCTCTAAGTAGAAAATT
>NW_020628941.1:0-501 GCF_003573695.1 Papaver somniferum
GTTAAAACATCTAATAATATACAAAAACTGGTACATTTAAGAGGATGGTTCAAAAGAATACACAGAAGTATAGGTGACTGCTTAGTTTCATAGTAGGCTTGTTATCAATAACTCATAGTCCTCTACAATTAAAGAATTATTAGATGTCACCTGGAACGATAAAAACTGGTTAAAACATCTAATAATATACAAAAACGGGTAAATTTAAGAGGATGATTCAAAAGAATACACAGAAGTATAGGTGACTGCTTAGTTTCATAGTAGGCTTGTTTTCAATAACTCATAGTTCTCTAAATTTAAAGAATTAATAGATGTCACCTGGAACGCTATAAACTGTTTAAAACAACTAA
Organism: Papaver somniferum; assembly: GCF_003573695.1. Lineage (NCBI taxonomy): Eukaryota > Viridiplantae > Streptophyta > Magnoliopsida > Ranunculales > Papaveraceae > Papaver > Papaver somniferum. The sequence goes on from NW_020628941.1 coordinate 351, forward strand.
TCATATACAAAAACTGGTAAATTTATGAGGATGGTTCAAAAGAATGTATAGAAGTATAGGTGACTGCTTAGTTTCATAGTAGGCTTGTTATCAATAACTCATAGTCCTTTAAAATTAAAGAATTAATAGATGTCACCTGGAACGCTATAAA
>NW_020628942.1:0-534 GCF_003573695.1 Papaver somniferum
ATCACGCAAAATAATCCAAATCATAATAAATTTCATCTATCTTGAATCAAATAGAAAGACAAAGCCAACATAAAGGAAAGAGTTCATAAAAATGTTGAATTTTATATACGTTAACTCAAAAAAGTCTACACATTTCGTTATTAGTCGGAAATTGATTTCTGAGACTAAATTGTAGACTAGATAAACTCATCTTTAAGAGAAGAAGTTTGAAAAATGTATTGTAATTACAATTAATATGTTCTAAGGCTGTACGTCTAGTAAAAATTGCATTTCTATGTACGTAGATTCAAGAAAATGTGAAGGAAGTCAAATTTCACAATAGAAGATGATGAAAGACAATGCAGAACTAATCCAAATCCTAGCAAATTTCATCTATCTTGAATCAAATAGAAAGACGAAGCCAACACAAAAATAAAGAGTTCATAAAAATGTTGACTTTTTTATACGTTAACTCAAAAAAGTGTACACACTTCGTTATAAGTCTGAAATTGATTTCTGAAACTAAATTGTAAACTAGATAAACTCATCTTTAAC
>NW_020628943.1:0-750 GCF_003573695.1 Papaver somniferum
TGTCATACCCTTCACTATACTATTATTTACATAATTACCAAACCTAAAATACAGAACGGCAGAACCCATATTCTCTTCCTATCCTTCTTCAACCCATCACGGCCGCCACCACCATCAACTTCTCTCTTTTTATCACTACCACGGCAACCATCATCTCAACTACCTTCTCAATTTCTTTGTCTTCCAACCTATCTTTTTAACCTTCTCGAAACCTTAATAAATCTTATATATCAAGGGGATCTCTTATTTTCTCATCCCACAAAATCTGTTCTACAACTTGAATACTTTGTTTCATATTTTTTCCTTCTGAAATGATCCATTAATTGTAGGGATGTTATTAACAAAAACGACTGCATTGATGAAGGTGAAAGATGTTGAAATTATCCATTCTTTTCAGAACTTCATCGAAACAAAACAGCGAAAATCAGTGCTCAAATCAAGATGAAATCAAAAATTCAGGGTTGGTAGACAATTAATGGGTTCAGGAGTTATGATTTAGGGTTTAGATAAACAAATTGAAGAAAATGAATTCCTATATTGGATTGAATCACAGATGAATTAGATCTGAAATTTAATTTCAATCTGGAAACTCTAGGGAAGACGATTAATTTCAACAGAACTGGTCATAAAAATCCAAGGTGACCAAACTTGTGGTACAAAAACCCCATTCAAATGTTGGGATCCATTAAAACTCCATCTTAAACAAAATTGATACAAAAACCCCAAATTTCAAAGTTGGTTTCATCAAAT
>NW_020628944.1:0-821 GCF_003573695.1 Papaver somniferum
TGTCTCTAGAAATATCTAGAGAACAAATTGGTCATGTTCTATTTACAGTGGCGGAACTATGTAGAGACTTGGGCTGGCTTAAGTCCATAAAAATGTACATTTTTATAGTGCAATTGGATTTGGTTAAGAAAAATCAAGCCTAAACAATAGGCTTAAGCCATCCCAAGTCAAACCAATTTGTTTTCAAGCCACCCCAACATTGATTTTCTAGTTCCGTCACTGGCTGTTTAGGCTTAGTATATAATTGTCTGGTATGTCTCTAGAATAATTTAGAGTAAATTAAGTGCTAGAAGTATCTAGCATGGTGAAGCATCTCCTATAAATAACAGTCATTGGTGTATCCATAGAAAGGTGTGGGAGAAAGAGAGCAAATCTCTCCTTAGTTAGAGTAAGAGAGAGATAACCTCTCCCCACCGAGGGTTGTGTGAGATTAGTGGTGGTGTGAGAGATTAGGTAGTGTGCATCCATGAGTATTTAAGTGATTGTGAGAGATCTACATGTCTAGAGTTAGTTTGTGTGTATAGAGATAAAGATAATGTAATAAATTTTGGTACATAATTAATAAAATGATGATTGTATCGAAATTATGCCGAAATCTCAATTCACCCTCCAGACTTGATATCGAAGCTTCCGCGCGTTAGACTCAACAATCATGGGGATTATCATAAATTTTGCCTCTGCCTCGTGTTTTAGGCATTGTGATCCTGGTTTGCCGTGTTTTGCAGAATCGAACAGGCGCGAGGTTTCCGTGACGAAGCAGAAATTAGAAGAGTCCATTAAGGCGCATGATTCTTCTTCTGCACAGGTCTCCACTTTCGTGC
>NW_020628945.1:0-2773 GCF_003573695.1 Papaver somniferum
CGTTTGGTCCTTTTTTAGGTGGTCCCATGTCTGTTTAGTCCTTTGGGAAAACTCCTTTACTGTTTGGTCCATAATAATTTAAAAATATAAAACAGACAAAATTACCCTTCCGTGTTAATTTTTACTTATTTTGTTGTAACATTTCATTCGTCAAAATGAACTCCTGTTAATTTATACTTATTTTTTCAAAAAACATATAAACCAGAGTTCAACCCAGAAATGAAATCCATATAAAAACCAAATAAAAACCAGAGTTCATTCCAAAAATGAACACCATGTAAAAACTTAAAAAAACAGAGTTCATTTCAGAAATGAACTCCATATAAAAACCTAAAAAAAATAAGAGTTCATTCCAGAAATGAACTCCATATAAAAACCTAAAAAAACAGAGTTCATTTTAGAAATGAACTCCATATAAAAACCTAAAAAGCCAGAGTTCATTCCAAAAATGAACACCATATAAAACCTAAAAAAACAGAGTTCATTCCAGAAATGAACTCCATATAAAAACCTAAAAAAATAGAGTTCATTTCTGGATTGAACTGCAGCATCATCTTCTTCGTCGTCTTCAACAATAGCAGAAATAAATTCTTCGTCATCTTCAACAACAGCAGCAACAATGAACTTCATCAAAATCATCGTCGCCATTCATCTTCAACAACAACAGCAACAAAAACGACGAAAAAACACACAAATCTTCGTCTTCTTCGTCATCATCTTCATCATCACGTCTTCATCATCTTCAACATGAGTTCATCTTCGATTTTTATAATCAAATCAAGATTTTCATACTCAAAAATCAAAATCTTTGTAATCAAAAACCAAATCGGTCTCTATAATCAAATCAAATCAATCTTTAAAAATAGATCTTCATCTTTAATCTTCAACAGCAGCATCAGAAAGAAAAAAGAAGAAGAAAACAAAGTAGATCTGGAAAAATAGAGGTGAGAGAAAATAAATCTGAAAAATTATTCTCTTCTCTCTTAATAATGAGTATATATATGGTCCCAATTAAAAGGTATTTCTGCCACTACCATTTGACAATTACATCATCCATGACATCATCCCGCGTGGATATTGTCCATCCTAGGACTAAATCATTATTTTTAGGACCAAACTATAATTTATATTTACAAAAAGGACCAAACAGACAATTAACTAGGTCAATCGGACTAGACTCAGTCTAATATATTATTCCTAGGACTAGAAGACTTCATTACACAGACGTCCAGTATTAATTATGAAATAAAATTCCAATTTTGCTAATCACATAATTCATTGAAGCGCGTAAAGGCATGTAACATATAACTACGACCGCAAATTAATACAGGCTCCACTATACGTTTCTCTGGATCTCTTCAACCCCAAATGTCTCTGACTGTGATGCCGTAATCCTTCTCCTCATTCCCAACAAATGTACCTGAGTTAAGTGAAACAAAACTTTCCACATAAGGCTCCATCTGATCGATATTCTTCATGTATTCACACCCTTTCTTCATGTTGGCTTACCAACTCGTTGAGATCCTCATCAAGGTTCCGCCTAGCAGCTCTCTGGTAGGCTTTTAAGAGTGTAAGAGAATAAGACAATGAAGAAGCCTACTTGTTAACCGCAAGTGCACGGTGTCGGTTGTATACAGGGAAAATACGGGTCATTTCCACAGGGACTTGGGTGTGAGTTGAAGCTTTCTTAAGCTAAGCAGTGGCAGCGAACTAATGAATCAATGATTGTGACAGTGGAAGTGATAGTGACAGTGGAAGTTAAACAAAGGCAGTGAGCTTAAGGCAGTGAACTAGTGCAGTGAATGAAAAAGATGCAGAACTGTGTGAAGTTACCAAGGCATTGAATCCACTTCTTGGTCCTAAGCTAAGGCATCATCTAATCGAATCATATCTTGTTTCATCTCAGGAAATACTATAATGGGTGATTTATCAACTAATTTTACTAGCATACCCCTAGCATCAGCTGTCTTTCTACAGCACAGCTGATCACAGGCTTACTTGTAACAACCAATTAATCTATCAATCCTAAGGCATTTGAGCACAATCCTTCTAATGGGCTGAATTCTTAACCATTATCATTCACTTACCCCTAGCATCAGCTGTCTTTCTACAGCACAGCTGATCACAGGCTTGTTTGTTCAAATGGCTACTAGCAGTCCTAACTCATTTTTAGCACTACAAGAACAATGACATGATTACTAACTATCTTAACATACAATCAAGAGTTTCATCTAAACCCTAGCACACGAAATTAGAACATGATAAACATAAAGAGTAATTGAAATTGAAATTTAGAATTAGAACAGAAAATTACAAAACCTAACAGTGGAGAGCACTGGCTAATCCAGGCCTCCAAATGGTGCTCTGGCTAATCCAGGCATACCCACAACAGCACAAAACACCTTCTATTTATACCCAAATTAATCAATTAGGGTTCCTACACAAAAATCCCCAAATTCCCCCAAATCAGGGCAGTTAGGGTTTCAAAATCTTACCCATACTTCTCGAATTTCACTCATACGCTTCTACCCACTTGCGTCTGCCTCTCCTAGACTTCCTCCATGCGTCAATTTCAGCTATAGGTTACCTACTTCATCAATCTCCCACGCTTAGGGTTTAAGGGAGAGAAACGTGAGAGAGTGATGGAATAGGGAGCTAGATGGAAAGGGGGGTGATGGGTTTTAGTGGTTGGAGTGGTTGTGATGTTTTGGTGGAATTTGGTGGTTGGCAGAGACGAGGGTGTGGTGGCGATGGAGTTGGTGGATCTGTTGCA
>NW_020628946.1:0-590 GCF_003573695.1 Papaver somniferum
ACATGAAAAGATTAAGAAGATGGAAAAAGAAAAATGTAGATGGTTGAAAAGCGAACGGTGTTTCCCATATCTGTCTGAAGGCCTCTGCCAAGATGATCCTAACCTAAATGACTGAGATACCGGTCCGACTAATATTAACACACTGGCATATACAAGGGAACCAGTGGTCAACAACTTAAATCTAGATCAACAAACTGGAAAATACAAGGGAACCAGCAGTTGACTACACATAACAATAACCATTTTTTTTTTATTTTTTTAACTTAACGGCATGAATAGATCTTTTTGATCCAAGCGCATGCTTCTTGTCAGCAGATTACACGATAGTTCCCACGGGTCCTGCATTCCACGCTTGCTTAGGCGACGGAAACAGGGAGAACACACACATATTGCTATCCAAGTGTTAATACTTATTCCGATTGGTCTAACTGGTCCGGTTTTTTTTTTTGGTAACTCAGTCACTCTAATTCACCCTAGCAGTGGTAACAACTTGAATCGTGTGCCCCACCAAATCACTTGAAATAAAAGAAAACTGAAAAATAGAAAGTGAAAAGGACTCGACGAGATATGGCGAAACTATCATGTTATTT
>NW_020628947.1:0-996 GCF_003573695.1 Papaver somniferum
GATTGCTTGACGAAGGAAAAACAAACATCGTTACCATCCGTGTTACCCGGAAATGGGAAGAGTTAGACTTCATGTCGACCAACGACGTTACCAGCGTTGATATGGTTATTGTTAACGAGCAGGTAACAATCCAGACTAAATAAACACCGTGTGGCTGAATATGGTTATTGATATGGGAAGTTTTCACTTTATTATAAAAATAATATGCTCCTAATTGATCATTTCATAGATTTTTATATAAATTGTTTTTGTTGTAGTTTTGTGTCTGTTACAACAACCCCCTCCAATTTTTGTGTTCATCTGGCCCCCATATTAATCCTGTAAAATATAACCTAAGAAGGACTAAGTTAAGAATTGGGATTTCCTGACACGTTGATTGGTACAGGGGGGAGAGTTATACGCTGTCATACCCAAAAATCTTATTTGGAAGTTTGATAAGCTGATTTGGGAGGGGGTCTGTACTCTATGCAGAAACTACACTTGACCACTGCTAAACCGAAGTTCCGTCTTGCGCACAATGAGAAGCGGGCCTTCTTATGGAGCACCACCTCCATCACTGCTTTGGATGCCTATTTCATGTCCATTATTCCCCAGAAATTCTGTCTCACTGAGTTTGAGGACATAGAATCGACCCTCCAAAACATACATCTTACAGGTAAATTGAAACTGAATACTACAGCTGTGTGTTGTTTCTCATTTTAATGCCCATATTCGAACCTAATCACCGTATTAGAAGTTCCACACAACATGATTAGCTTGGTCAACATGATAACTTTCTAATTGCCTCAGAGAATCTGCTTCCAAATCAAAGGACAACTTGACATTATTTGTATAAGGTCTAATGAATTTTACGTAGCCCAAAATTTTTCTTCGACTTCTGTGATACATGCAATTTTTGATGTCTGACCTTTGCAACCTTTCTGATGCAGATGTGGTGGGTTTCTTAAAAACAGTCACCAACATCCAGGTGCTTCAAAGGTCCGGTGGGCAATCAAG
>NW_020628948.1:0-1758 GCF_003573695.1 Papaver somniferum
TAATTCAGTGTTGGTACAATTTTCAGTCTTAAGTTTGGTATTTTGTTTCCTAAAACTGAGAAGTTTCCTCTGATAATCCGAAGAAACCGCATAGGATAAGCGAGATACCTGCGAAAATATAAGAAAGATATTATGTGTTGGAAAGAAAGATTAGAAAGAATATAAAAGAAAATATGAAGATATGAATATTACCAAAGAGCCAATTGCATATTGGAAACTTGGATTTACTGCAGAAGCAGCTCCGTGAAGAGATGGATCATCCAAAATAGGAGCATCGCAGACTTTCGAGACCATTCCAAAAGTGCGTTGTAGATCACCATCATTAAGAGCCGACACTGGATCAGAGGAAAGGTTGGATAAATCTTTCATTGAAGAGGAGATTGATGGATCTTCGGGAAAAAAAATATCGTCATCACTGGATTCAGAACTTGAAGAAGGGTAGAATTCTTTACGCTTCTTGGAAAGATCAGAGGAAGAGATTTTGGACCCAGATTTAGATGCGAGTTTCTTGGGTTTTTTTTTGGTTTTCCCAGTATTCTTAATACCCGAAGCTTCAACCTGTGCGAATAATCAAGATAAGAAACGGAGGAAACAATATTGTTTAATATTAAGAGAAATAATGTTTCTTACTTTATTATTTTGCGAAGCTGACGCATTGTGTGATGTCTTGTCCTTCTTAGCAACCTGAAATCAGAGGAGTAGGAAAATAAGAAGTAGAGAAAACAAGGTTATGGGAAATTAGGAATACCTAGAAGATTTCGTACCATCTTCTTATTCTCATTATCAGATAAGACAAATTTTCAAGGTTGATAAACAAACAGTTTCGCAGGAAGGGAAAGATCAGAACCATCAGCAGCTTTTCCAGACATATAAGGACCTTTTAAAATGACAGGACAATTAAGCCAGCATGAATCATTAGACCTGCGAGTAGTACTATTAGATTTGTTGTTCCAATCAACATCTCGCATAATTTTCTGGTCTTCAAAAATACCATCTTTTCTTCTTAAGAGAATGGCCCATTTAGCTGATTCGTTTTCATGATCTTAACATAGTAGTTTTTGAAGAAATTATTAAGAGTGTACTCCGCAGGGTTGGTTTCTTTATCACGGTATGATACATTTCCCACTTCATAAGAATAAGAGGTTCCTAATCCTGCTGCACGACAAGAGTATTCCAAAGATATTATAATAGCATCTCCACTGATTTGAAATATACCTCTTGTGAATCGATCACCGGATAGAATTTCATAGAATAAAGGAATTTCTGGATTATACAATGGGATTGGAAGATTGTTCAAAAGTTGTCCTAGTGAAAGGATGATCTTTTGATTAGACCACTGTTCAGAATTTATTAACTCGGGATTGAGTTTGGATGAATAATCAGAATGGGAAGGAAGAGAAAGTGAATAGCCGCGGGTTTTTGTTTGGTTTGCCAGCTCTAGAATAGCCTCTTGCGTCAAATTCTTTCTTCAATTTGGTGAATTCTGTTTCCATCTTTTTACCAGCTGGGGCCACTATAAGATAGGAATGACGGGTATATAAGTAAAAAAAAATAAAATTAAAATGTATCTTAATCAGATCAATGAAATCACAGTTAAAGTGCAGAAGCGGAGGAAAAGAAAGAAGAAGGTAAAAAGAAGAAAGAAGAAGATGAAAGAAGATATATGAGAAAAATTTACCCTCGTTTTTCGAGATTTTATCTTATTAATGCGAAGAACGAATGGATAGAAATAGACGGTTATAAGGACGTGTCAGATAA
>NW_020628949.1:0-570 GCF_003573695.1 Papaver somniferum
TCTGTTAAATTTGAGATTATCTAGTTTACAATTTAGTCTCAGAAATCAATTTCCGACTTATAAAGAAATGTGTAGACTTTTTTGAGTTAACGTATACAAAATTCAACATTTTTAGGAACTCTTTCTTTTTGTGTTGGCTTTGTCTTTCTATTTGATTCAATATAGATGAAATTTGTTAGGATTTGGATTAGTTCTGCATGGTCTTTCATCCTTCTTCTATTGTGAAATTTGACTTCCTTCATATTTTCTTGAATCAACGTACATAGAAATGCAATTTTTACTAGACGTATTGTCTTAGAACATATTAATTGTAATTACAATACATTTTTCAAACTTTTTCTGTTAAATTTGAGCTTATCTAGTTTACAATTTAGTCTCAGAAATCAATTTCTGACTTATAACGAAGAATGTAGACTTTTTTGAGTTAACGTATATAAGATTCAACATTTTTATGAACTCTTTCTTTTTGTGTTGGCTTTGTCTTTCTATTTGATTCAAGATAGATGAAATTTTTTAGGATTTGGATTAGTTCTGCATGGTCTTTCATCTTTCTTCTATTGTGAAATTTGA
>NW_020628950.1:0-351 GCF_003573695.1 Papaver somniferum
TACGTACTTGCCTCTATTCTTTTGTGAAGTTCCGGAGCGTTGCGAAGTAAATAAGAAGTATCATCTCTTGAAGTATGCGAAGTATGAAGTATCCTTGAAGAAGTATAAGAAGTACTCAATCCTCGAAATATATAAGAAGTATGAAGTATTCTTTGAGAAGTATAAGAAGTATTCAATCCTCGAAATATGTAAGAAGTATGAAGTATCCTTTGAGAAGTATTCAATCCTCGAAATATAAGAAGTATCCGTCCTTGAATGAGAATAATAAGTATTGCCTCTATTCATGCGAAATTATTACTCCATTTTTGGTGATTCTTGCCGAGAAGATAAAGAACATAAAATGTTTTCTTG
>NW_020628951.1:0-1226 GCF_003573695.1 Papaver somniferum
ATATGTGAGTCTGATTGATATAACTTGAACGGTACCAGATACCAATGTTCAAGTGCCAATCAATTTCAATCAACAACCGAAAGTTGGATTTACCAATTGATTGAACTACACACAACCTGTGATATTTCAAATATATAAGAAAATATAATGCAGAAAAGAAATAACACACACACCAGAAGTTTTTTTGACGAGGAAACTGCAAATGCATAAAAACCCCGGGACCAAGTCCAGGTTTGAACACCACATTGTATTAAGTCGTTATATACACTAGACTACTAAATTTGGACTGGAAGTTGAACTCTAACCAAGTCTCACACCTATTAAGGTACAGTCGCGTTCCTTACGCCTCTGAATCCCAGTTACGCACTTGATTTCCTTAGCTGATCTCACCCACAACAAAGAGTTTTTACGACCCAAAGTCGAAGATTATAAACAAATTTGTCTCTCACAGAAATGTTTATTCTGTTAGATAAATCTTTTTCCCACAAAAATACCTAGAAAATTTTTGTCCCGTCTTTTGATAAATCAAGGTGAACTGGAACCAATTGATAATACAGTCTTATATTCCCGTAGAACAACCTAGAAATATCAATCACCTCACAATAACTTAACTATATGGTAGTGGAAAAAGTTATTGTGGAACCACAAAGAATGAGACGAAGAGCTTTCGTACTTCAATCATCTTAAGATGTTGCACTGGTACAACTTCCAAAATCCTTGTGTAAGGTTCAAATGTGTCAACTGACACCAACACACCGTATGGTGTTTCAAATACCTTTTAAAGATGTAATGTGCTTCAACATGTGCTTCATAAATTCAATCCCATAATAGGGCTGCAACTGTGTCTTAGAAAAAACACCAACATACTAATGCATCTAAAGATGCTGCAAATGTAAGTCATTGATTTCTGTTCTTCAATCCTTTCATCACTGCAACTGCATTGGAAAATTTCTTTAAACAACTGTAAACCCCACAGAGTTAAATGGATCTAATGATTTCAGATTCTTATTCAAACTACGGTACACACCGAACAACTTCAAACTTCTCGAGTTGCACCTAAGTACTTCAAACGAATGCTTAATATATTCAACTTCAAACTCCAACTCCTAAAAGTCAGAAACCATTCCCTAGAGGATGCACATGATACACAAACATTCAAACACTCGAGAACTTTCAAATATTCTTCATCAACATTAGATCTTTATGTTCCAACATTCACGTCTGAA
>NW_020628952.1:0-1767 GCF_003573695.1 Papaver somniferum
AAATCCTCGGGTTCTGCTAGAAGATTTGTGTGAAGAATTTCTAAAGAGGATCGGTATTCTGCTAGGAGTTCTACAAGTGCTGAAGAAGTTATTACATCTAGTATGAATAGGTAGTATGAAATTGGTTTAACAACTTATAATCAGTGTGTATTTATTATGGACTAGGTCCCGGGGTTTTTCTGCATTTGATGGTTTCCTCATTAACAAAATTCTGGTGTTTGTGTTATTTCTTTTCCGCATTATATTTTATTTATATAATAGAAATATCACAGGTTGTACGTTAAGATCAAGCAGTTCTTGTATCCGGCCTTAGGGTTGTTGAGTGAAATGATTGACACTTGAACATTGGTCTTTGGTACCGTTCAAGTTAATCCTTATATTCAATCGGGCTCGCAAATCCCTATTTGCTGATTGCAGATTGAATCAAGAGATAGAGATATAAAACTCTTTGATATACTTTTTATAGATTGAGTCTAACTGTCTAGTTGGTTCTCTTGAAAGTATATTGGAGTTTGTCTATTCAGATTGTTAAACGAAATATTAGGTGTGGTTATTAGACCCCCGCTTTTTCAATGTGTTTTTATGCTTTTGTGATGAAGAAAATATGAAATTAAGCCGGATCTACATGACTCTTAGATAATATGCAAATTGAAAGAAAGCTATAAATAAAAATATGCACACTGCATTCTCAATAACAGGTTCACTCTGTGCAGCGTAATCCATATCTACTGAAAGCATGTGAGTTTCGTTGAAGCCATGAATTTTTGTGACTTGAATAAAAATCTGCTGGATTAAGCCCTTGATCATCCCCTTTTTCAGGTCCAGGAACAGATACAATCCCTTCCATAACCACATAAGAGTTATTGGACAAACTACATGCAAATCTCGCCATTTCTGAACTAATACGATGACTATCAACCGAAAGAATGCATCGAACGATAGAAGTTTCCTTACCTAGCACTAGCCATCCGGTGCCTTGGTATACTTTACGAGTGGACTGAACTCTATCACACACAAGAAATGTTTGACCATCAAGAATTTGATTTAGTGAATTGACTTTTACCGAAACAGCCTCTAGTGAGCTTGCTGCAGCGTTGAAGCTTTATTTTTTTCTCTTGACCGCTCATCAACAATTATGGAAAGATCGTATTTGCTGAGGTCATAGGTTTATGTCACTTTTAAAACAACCTGCAGCATATTCATCAACCCTTAGTTAGATTTCTTATTGTCAAAGAATCACCATATTCGATAACATTATAAAAGGCTTCTTAACACACTTGATTTTCTATATAAAAAATTACATACGCACTTGTATAAAAGATAAACAAAACTAGTCTAAAAAATGTTTCAATTTATTTATTAGAATTTTTCTCTTCTCTTAATTTTAAGGTTTAATCTACTCATATGCAAACACAATTGAAAGAAAAAAACATTCATGTCTTAGATATTCATATGGTATTTGGAAGTAAATGTCTTAAATTTTGCGTATGGTATTTGAAATTAAATGATTGTTATGCTCCATTATTTACGAATCTTTTCTTTTTCTTTCTTTCCGGTTCCAAATAGTTTTAACAGTGAGATAAATACTTCAAAAACATGTTTATTAACCAATTTTTTGAACTAAACATAACATGTTGATAAGTGATTAAAGATTTCTAGAGATATAAAGACTCGTTATTCTATGAGATGAGTTTCTTTTTTTTGCGTCAAAAACTTTAGGGAACAGTTGTTTAATCATATTGCAAACTTTAACTTGTTTTATTTACA